>NW_027510660.1:0-31839 GCF_048772815.1 Callospermophilus lateralis
CAGTTTTTTCTCTATCGTTTGTTTCCTCTTCAAGTAGCCCTAGGCACAGACTGTGGGAAAGCACTTTCATTGAGTGGTGTTGCCAAGCTTCTAAGAATTAACGAGTTTCCGAAATACCAGCAAATATTTTTTCACCCAATCTTGATGATACTTGGTGGTAATGATCAGTACACAAAACCACTTGGCTCACCAAATTTTGTTCTTCTAGGTTGAAGCGTTCGTCTACAGTAGCAGTTTTTATATTTAGGTTTCCCTCTGCTCTCTCCTATATAGACAGATGATTTTGGAACTATATATCCAACATGGTTTGTAGTAGCTCTTTGAAAGTTGACAAAATAAAGGAGTTCTCAGTTTTGTCTCTATGGTTTGTTTCCTCTTTAAGTAGCCCTAAGCACAGACTGTGGAAAAGCACTTTCATTGAGAGGGGTTGCCAAGCATCTAAAAATTAACGAGTTTCAGAAATACCAGCAAATATTTTTTCACCCAATCTTGATGATACTTGGTGGTAATGATCAGTACACAAATCCCACATGGCTCACCAAATTTTGTTCTTCTAGGTTGAAGCGTTCGTCTACAGTAGCAGTTTTTATATTTAGGTTTATATCTGCTCTCTCCTATATAGATAGATGAATTTGGAACTCTAAATCCAACATGGTTCGTAGTAGCTCTTTGAAACTTGACAAAATAAAGGAGTTCTCAGTTTTATCTCAATGCTTTGTTTCCTCTTTAAGTAGCCGTAAGCACAGACTGTGGAAAACCACTTTCATTGAGAGGGGTTGTCAAGCTTCTAAAAATTAACGAGTTTACGAAATACCAGTAAGTATTTTTTCACCCAATCTTGATGATACTTGGTGGTAATGATCAGTACACAAATCCCACTTGGCTCACCAAAGTTTGTTCTTCTAGGTTGAAGCGTTCGTCTACAGTAGCAGTTTTTATATTTAGGTTTCCCTCTGCTCTCTCCTATATAGAAAGATGAATTTGGAACTCTCAATCCAACATGGTTAGTAGTAGCTCTTTGAAACTTGACAAAATAAAGGAGTTCTCAGTTTTGTCTCTATGGTTTGTTTCCTCTTCAAGTAGCCCTAGGCACAGACTGTGGAAAAGCACTTTCATCGAGAGGGGCTGCAAAGCTTCTAAGAATTAACGAGTTTCCGATTTTCCAGTAAATATTTTTTCAGCCAATCTTGATGATCCTTGGTGGTAATGATCAGTTCACAAATCCCACTTGGCTCACCAAATTTTGTTCTTCTAGGTTGAAGCCTTCGTCTACAGTAGCAGTTTTTATATTTAGGTTTCCCTCAGCTCTCTCCTATATAGATAGACGAGTTTGGAACTCTAAATCCAACATGGTTCGTAGTAGCTCTTTGAAACTTGACAAAATAAAGCAGTTCTCAGTTTTGTCTCTATGGTTTGTTGCCTCTTCAAGTAGTCCTAGGCAAAGACTGTGGAAAAGCACTTTCATCGAGAGGGGTTGCCAAGCTTTAAGAATTAACTAGTTTTCGAAATACCAGGAAATATTTTTTTACCCAATCTTGATGATACTTGGTGGTAATGATCAGTACACAAATCCCACTTGACTCACCAAAGTTTGTTCTTCCAGGTTGAAGCGTTCATCTACAGTACCAGTTTTAGATTTAGGTTTCCCTCTGCTCACTTCTATATAGATAGATGAATTTGGAACTATAATCCAACATGTTTCGTAGAAGCTCTTTGAAACTTGACAAAATAAAGGAGTTCTCAGTTTTGTAGCTATGGTTTGTTTCCTCTTCAAGTAGCCCTAGGCAAAGACTGTGGAAAAGCAATTTCATTGAGAGGGGTTTCCAAGCTTCTAAGAATTAACGAGTTTCCGAAATACCAGCAAATATTTTTTCACCCAATCTTGATGATACTTGGTGATAATGATCAGTACACAAATCCCACTTGGCTCACCAAATTTTGTTCTTCTAATTTGAAGCGTTCGTCTACAGTATCAGTATTTATATTGAGGTTTCACTCTGTTCTCTCGTATATAGATAGATGAATTTGGAACTCTCAGTCCAACATGGTTCATAGTAGCTCTTTGAAACTTGACAAAATAAAGGAGTTCTCAGTTTTGTCTCTATGGTTTGTTTCCTCTTCAAGTAGCCCTAGGCACAAACTGTGGAAAAGCACTTTCATTGAGAGGGGTTGCCAACCTTCTAAAATTAAAGAGTTTCCGAAATACCTGCAAATATTTTTTCGCCCAATCTTGATGGTACTTTGTGGTAATGATCAATTCACAAATCCCACTTGGCTCACCAAATTTTGTTCTTCCAGGTTGAAGCGTTCGTCTACAGTAGCAGTTTTTATATTTAGTTTTCCCTCTGCTCACTCGTATATAGATAGATGAATTTGGAACTCTCAATCCAACATGGTTCGTAGTAGCTCTTTGAAACTTGACAAAATAAAGGAGTTCTCAGTTTTGTCTCTATGGTTTGTTTCCTCTTCAAGTAGCCCTAGGCACAGACTGTGGAAAAGCACTTTCATCGAGAGGGGTTGCCAAGCTTCTAAGAATTAACGAGTTTCCAAAATACCAGCAAATATTTCCTTTACCCAATCTTGATGATACTTGGTGGTAATGATCAGTACACAAATCCCACTTGGCTCACCAAATTTTGTTCTTTTAGGTTGAAGCGTTCGTCTACAGTAGCAGTTTTTATATTTAGGTTTTTCTCTGTTTTCTCCTATATAGATAGATGAATATGGAACTCTAAATCCAACATGGTTTTGTAGTAGCTCTTTGGAACTTGACAAAATAAAGGAGTTCTCAGTTTTGTCTCTATGGTTTGTTTCCTCTTCAAGTAGCCCTAGGCACAGACTGTGAAAAGCACTTTCATTCAGAGGGGTTGCCAAGCTTCTAAGAATTAACGAGTTTCCGAAATACCAGCAAATATTTTTACACCCAATCTTGATGATACTTGGTGGTAATGATCAGTACACAAATCCCACTTGGCTCACCAAATTTTGTTCTTCTAGGTTGAAGCGTTCATCTGCAGTAGTAGTTTTTATATTTAGATTTTCCTCTGTTCTCTTCTATATAGATAGATGAATTTTGAACTCTAAATGCAACATGGTTTGCAGTAGCTTTTTTAAACGTTACAAAATAAAGGAGTTCTCAGTTTTGTCTCTATGGTTTGTTTCCTTTTCCAAGTAGCCGTAGGCACAGACTGTGGAAAAGCACATTCATTGAGAGGGGTTGCCAAGCTTCTAAGAATTAACGAGTTTCCGAAATACGAGCAAACACTTTTTCACCCAATCTTGATGATACTTGGTGGTAATGATCACTACACAAATCCCACTTGGCTCACCAAATTTTGTTCTTCTAGGTTGAAGCGTTCGTCTACAGTATCAGTTTTTATATTGAGGTTTCACTCTGTTCTCTCCTATATAGATAGATGAATTTGGAACTCTAAATCCAACATGGTTCGAAGTAGCTCTTGGAAACTTGACAATATAAAGGAGTTCTCAGTTTTTTCTCTATAGCTTGTTTCATTTTCAAGTAGCCCTAGGCACAGACTGTGGAAAAGCACTTTCATTGAGAAGGGTTGCCAACCTTCTAAGAATTAACGAGTTTCCAAAATACCAGCAAATATTTTTTCACCCAATCTTGATGATACTTGGTGGTAATGATCAGTACACAAATCCCACTTGGCTCACAAAATTATGTTTTTCTAGGTTGAAGCGTTCGTCTACAGTAGCAGTTTTTATATTTAGGATTCCCTCTGCTCTATCTTATATAGCTAGATGAATTTGAAACTCTAAATCCAACATAGTTTGTAGTAGCTCTTTGAAACTTGACAAAATAAAGGAGTTCTCAGTTTTCTCTCTATGGTTTGTTTCCTCTTCAAGTAGCCATAGGAACAGACTGTGGAAAAGCACTTTCATTGAGAGGGGTTGCCAACCTTCTAAAATTAACGAGTTTCCGAAATACCTGCAAATATTTTTTCACCCAATCTTGATGATACTTTGTGGTAATGATCAGTTCACAAATCCCACTTGGGTCACCAAATTTTGTTCTTCCAGGTTGAAGCGTTCGTCTACAGTACCAGTTTTTATATTTAGGTTTCCCTCTGCTCTCTCGTATATAGAGAGGTGAATTTGGAACTCTCAATCCAACATGGTTCGTAGTAGCTCTTTGAAACTTGACAAAATAAAGGAGTTCTCAGTTTTGTCTCTATGGTTTGTTTCCTCTTCAAGTAGCCCTAGGCACAGACTGTGGAAAAGCACTTTCATCGAGAGGGGTTGCCAAGCTTCTAAGAATTAAGGAGTTTCCGAAATACCAGCAAATATTTCTTTTACCCAATCTTGATGATACTTGGTGGTAATGATCAGTACACAAATCCCTCTTGGCTCACCAAATTTTGTTCTTCTAGGTTGAAGCGTTCGTCTACAGTAGCAGTTTTTATATTTAGTTTTTTCTCTGCTCTCTCGTTAATAGTTAGATGAATTTGGAACTCTCAATCCAACATGGTTCGTAGTAGCTCTTTGAAACTTGACAAATAAAGGAGTTCTCAGTTTTGTCTCTATGGTTTGTTTCCTCTTCAAGTAGCCCTAGGCACAGACTGTGGAAAAGCACTTTCATTGTGAAGGGTTGCCAACCTGCTAAGAATTAACGAGTTTCCAAAATACCAGCAAATATTTTTTTCACCCAATCTTGATGATACTTGGTGGTAATGATCAGTACACAAATCCCACTTGGCTCACCAAATTATGTTCTTCTAGGTTGAAGCGTTCGTCTACAGTAGCAGTTTTTATATTTAGGTTTCCCTCTGCTCTCTCGTATGTAGATAGATGAATTTGGAACTCTAAATCCAACATGGTTCTTAGTAGCTCTTTGAATCTTGACAAAATAAAGGAGTTCTCAGTTTTTTCTCTATGGTTTGTTTCCTCTTCAAGTAGCCCTAGGCACAGAAAGTTGAAAAGTACTTTCATTGAGAAGGGTTGCCAACCTTCTAAGAATTAACGAGTTTCCGAAATACCTGCAAATATTTTTTCACCCAATCTTGATGATACTTGGTGGTAATGATCACTACACAAATCCCACTTGGCTCACCAAATTTTGTTCTTCTAGGTTGAAGCGTTCATCTACAGTAGCAGTTTTTATATTTAGGTTTCCCTCTGTTCTCTCCTATATAGATAGATGAATATGGAACTCTAAATCCAACAGGGAGTGTAGTAGCTATTTGAAACTTGACAAAATAAAGGAGTTCTCAGTTTTGTCTCTATCGTTTGTTTCCTCTTCAAGTAGCCCTAAGCACAGACTGTGGAAATGCACTTTCATTGAGAGGGGTTGCCAAGCTTCTAAGAATTATCGAGTTTCCGAAATGCAGCAAATATATTTTCACCCAATCTTGATGATACTTGGTGGTAATGATCAGTACACAAATCCTACTTGGCTCACGACGTTTTGTTCTTCTAGGTTGAAACATTCGTGTACAGTAGCAGTTTTTATATTTAGGTTTCCCTCTGTTCTCTCCTATATAGATAGATCAATTTGGAACTCTAAATCCAACATGGTTTGTAGTAGCTCTTTGAAACTTGACAAAATAAAGGAGTTCTCAGTTTTGTCTCTATTTTTTGTTTCCTATTCAAGTAGCCCTGTGCACAGACTGTGGACAAGCACTTTGATTGAGAGGGGTTTCCAAGCTTCTAAGAATTAACGAGTTTCTGAAATACCAGCAAATATTTTTTCACACAATCTTGATGATACTTGGTTTAAATGATCAGTTCACAAATCCCACTTGGCTCACCAAATTTTGTTCTTCTATTTTGAAGCGTTCGTCTACAGTATCAGTTTTTATATTTAGGTTTCCCTCAGTTCTCTACTATATAGATAGATGAATTTGGAACTCTAAATCCAACATGGTTCGTAGTAGCTCTTTGAAACTTGACAAAATAAAGGAGTTCTCAGTTTTTTCTCTATCGTTTCTTTCCTCTTCAAGTAGCCCTAGGCACAGACTGTGGGAAAGCACATTCATTGAGTGGGGTTGCCAAGCTTCTAAGAATTAACGAGTTTCCGAAATACCAGCAAATATTTTTTCACCCAATCTTGATGATACTTGGTGGTAATGATCAGTACACAAAACCACTTGGCTCACCAAATTTTGTTCTTCTAGGTTGAAGCGTTCGTCTACAGTAGCAGTTTTTATATTTAGGTTTCCCTCTGCTCTCTCCTATATAGACAGATGATTTTGGAACTATATATCCATCATGGTTTGTAGTAGCTCTTTGAAAGTTGACAAAATAAAGGAGTTCTCAGTTTTGTCTCTATGGTTTGTTTCCTCTTTAAGTAGCCCTCAGCACAGACTGTGGAAAAGCACTTTCATTGAGAGGGGTTGCCAAGCATCTAAAAATTAACGAGTTTCAGAAATACCAGCAAATATTTTTTCACCCAATCTTGATGATACTTGGTGGTAATGATCAGTACACAAATCCCACATGGCTCACCAAATTTTGTTCTTCTAGGTTGAAGCGTTCGTCTACAGTAGCAGTTTTTATATTTAGGTTTATATCTGCTCTCTCCTATATATATAGATGAATTTGGAACTCTAAATCCAACATGGTTCGTAGTAGCTCTTTGAAACTTGACAGAATAAAGGAGTTCTCAGTTTTATCTCAAAGCTTTGTTTCCTCTTATGTAGCCCTAAGCACAGACTGTGGAAAAGCACTTTCATTGAGAGGGGTTGTCAAGCTTCTAAAAATTAACGAGTTTACGAAATACCAGCAAGTATTTTTTCACCCAATCTTGATGATAATTTTTGGTAATGATCAGTACACAAATCCCACTTGGCTCACCAAAGTTTGTTCTTCCAGGTTGAAGCGTTCGTCTACAGTAGCCGTTTTTATATTTAGGTTTCCCTCTGCTCTCTCCTATATAGATAGATGAATTTGGAACTCTCAATCCAACATGGTTCGTAGTAGCTCTTTGAAACTTGACAAAATAAAGGAGTTCTCAGTTTTGTCTCTATGGTTTGTTTCCTCTTCAAGTAGCCCTAGGCACAGACAGTGGAAAAGCACTTTCATCGAGAGGGGCTGCAAAGCTTCTTAGAATTAACGAGTTTCCGATTTTCCAGCAAATATTTTTTCAGCCAATCTTGATGATCCTTGGTGGTAATGATCAGTTCACAAATCCCACTTGGCTCACCAAATTTTGTTCTTCTAGGTTGAAGCATTCGCCTACAGTAGCAGTTTTTATATTTAGGTTTCCCTCAGCTCTCTCCTATATAGATAGATGAATTTGAAACTCTAAATCCAACATGGTTTGTAGTAGCTCTTTGAAACTTGACAAAATAAAGGAGTTCTCAGTTTTGTTCAATGGTTTGTTTCCTCTTCAAGTAGACCTAGGCACAGTCTGTGGAAAAACACTTTCATTGAGAGGGGTTTCCAAGCTTCTAACAATTAACGAGTTTCCGAAATACGAGCAAACACTTTTTCACCCAATCTTGATGATACTTGGTGGTAATGATCAGTACACAAATCCCTCTTAGCTCACCAAATTTAGTTCTTCTAGGTTGAAGCGTTCGTCTACAGTAGCAGTTTTTATATTTAGGTTTCCCTCTGCTCACTCCTGTATAGATAGATGAATTTGGAACTCTAAATCCAACATAAGTCGTAGAAGCTCTTTGAAACGTGACAAAATAAAGGAGTTCTCAGTTTTGTCTCTATGGTTTGTTTCCTCTTCAAGGAGCCCTAGGCACAGACTGTGGAAAAGCACTTTCATCGAGAGGGGTTGCCAAGCTTCTAAGAAATAACTAGTTTCCCAAATACCAGCAAATATTTTTTCACCCAATCTTGATGATACTTGGTGGTAATGATCACTACACAAATCCCACTTGGCTCACCAAATTTTGTTCTTCTAGGTTAAAGCGTTCACCTGCAGTAGTAGTTTTTATATTTTGTTTTCCCTCTGTTCTCTCCTATATAGATAGATGAATTTGGAACTCTAAATGCAACATGGTTTGCAGTAGCTCTTTTAAACTTTACAAAATAAAGGAGTTCTCAGTTTTGTCTCTATGGTTTGTTTCCTCTTCAAGTAGCCCTAGGCACAGACTGTGGAAAAGCACTTTCATTGAGAGGGGTTGCCAAGCGTCTAAGAATTAACGAGTTTCAGAAATACGAGCAAAAACTTTTACAGCCAATCTTGATGATACATAGTGGTAATGTTCAGTACACAAATCCCACTTGGCTCACCAAAATTTGTTCTTCTAGGTTGAAGCGTTCGTCTACAGTAGCAGTTTTTATATTTAGGTTTCCCTCTGCTCTCTCGTATATAGATAGATGAATTTGTAACTCTAAATCCAACATGGATCGTAGTAGCTCTTTGAATCTTGACAAAACAAAGGAGTTCTCAGTTTTGTCTCTATGGTTTGTTTCCTCTTCAAGTAGCCCTATGCACAGACAGTTGAAAATTACTTTCATTGAGAAGGGTTGCCAAGCTTCTAAGAATTAACGAGTTTCCGAAATACCAGCAAAAATTTTTTCACCTAACCTTGATGATACTTGGTGGTAATGATCAGTACACAATTCCCACTTGGCTCACCAAATTTTGTTCTTCTAGGTTGAAGCGTTCGTCTACAGTAGCAGTTTTTATATTTAGGTTTCCCTGTGTTCTCTCCTATATAGATAGATGAATATGGAACTCTAAATCCAACTAGGTTCGAAGTCGCTCTTGGAAACTTGATAATATAAAGAAGTTCTCAGTTTTTTCTCTATAGTTTGTTTCATTTTCAAGTAGCCCTAGGCACAGACTGTGGAAAAGCACTTTCATTGAGAGGGGCTGCCAAACTTCTAAGAATTAACGATTTTCCTTTTTTCCAGCAAATATTTTTTCTCCCATCTTGAAGATCTTTGGTGGTAATGATCAGTTCACAAATCCCACTTGGCTCACCAAATTTTGTTCTTCTAGGTTGAAGCGTTCGCCTACAATAGCAGTTTTTATATTTATGTTTCCCTCTGCTCACTCCTATATAGATAGATGAATTTGGAACTCTAATCCAACATGGTTCGTAGAAGCTCTTTGAAACTTGACAAAATAAAGGAGTTCTCAGTTTTGTAGCTATGGTTTGTTTCCTCTTCAAGTAGCCCTAGGCACAGACTGTGGAAAAGCAATTTCATTGAGAGGCATTTCCAAGCTTCAAAGAATTAGCGAGTTTCCGAAATACCAGCAAATATTTTTTCACCCAATCTTGATGATACTTGGTGACAATGATCAGTACACAAATCCCTCTTGGCTCACCAAATTTTGTTCTTCTAGGTGGAAGCGTTCGTCTACAGTAGCAGTTTTTATATTTAGGTTTCCCTCTGTTCTCTCCTATATAGATAGATGAATTTAGAACTCTAAATCCAACATGGTTGGTAGTAGCTCTTTGAAACTTGACAAAATAAAGGAGTTCTCAGTTTTGTCTCTATGGTTTGTTTCCTCTTCAAGTAGCCCTAGGCACAGAGTGTGGAAAAGCACTTTCATCGAGAGTGGTTGCCAAGCTTCTAAGAATTAACGAGTTTCCGAAATACCAGCAAATATTTTTTTACCCAATCTTGATGATACTTGGTGGTAATGATCAGTTCACAAATCCCACTTGGCTCACCAAATTTTGTTCTTCTATGTTGAAGCGTTCGTCTACAGTGTCAGTTTTTATATTTAGGTTTCCCTCTGTTGTCTCCTATATAGATAGATGAATTTGGAACTCTAATTCCAACATGGTTCGTAGTAGCTCCTTGAAACTTGACAAAATAAAGGAGTTCTCAGTTTCGTCTCTATGGTTTGTTTCCTCTTCAAGTAGCCCTTGGCACAGACTGAGGAAAAGCAATTTCATTGAGATTGTTGGCCAAGCTTCTAAGAATTAAAGATTTTCCGAAATCCCAGCAAATATTTTTACCCAATCTTGATGATACTTGGTGGTAATGATCAGTACACAAATCCCACTTGGCTCACCAAATTTTGTTCTTCTAGGTTGAAGCGTTCGTCTACAGTAGCAGTTTTTATATTTAGGTTTCCCTCTGCTCTCTCGTATATAGATAGATGAATTTGGAACTCTAAATCCAACATTTTTCGTAGTAGCTCTTTGAATCTTGACAAAATAAAGGAGTTCTCAGTTTTGTCTCTATGGTTTGTTTCCTCTTCAAGTAGCCGTAGGCACAGACAGTTGAAAATTACTTTCATTGAGAAGGGTTGCCAAGCTTCTAAGAAGTAACGAGTTTCCGAAATACCAGCAAAAAATTTTTCACCTAATCTTGATGATACTTGGTGGTAATGATCAATACACAAATCCCACTTGGCCCACCAAATTTTGTTCTTCTAGGTTGAAGCGTTCGTCTACATTAGCAGTTTTTATATTTAGGTTTCCCTCTGTTCTCTCCTATATACAGAGATGAATTTGAAACTCTAAATCCAACATGGTTCGTATTAGCTCTTGGAAACTTGACAATATAAAGGAGTTCTCTGTTTTTTCTCCATGGTTTGTTTCCTTTTCAAGTAGCCCAAGGCAAAGACTGTGGAAAAGCACTTTCATCGAGAGGAGCTACCAAGCTTCTAAGAATTAACCAGTTTCCGATATTCCAGCAAATATTTTTTCACCCAATCTTGATTATCCGTAGTGGTAATGATCAGTACACAACTCCAACTTGGCTCACCAAATTTTGTTCTTCTAGGTTGAAGCGTTCGTCTACAGTAGCAGTTTTTATATTTAGGTTTCCCTCTGTTCTCTCCTATATAGATAGATGAATATGGAACTCTAAATCCAACATGGTGTGTAGTAGCTCTTTGAAACTTGACAAAATAAAGGAGTTCTCAGTTTTGTCTCTATGGTTTGTTTCCTCTTTAAGTAGCCCTATGCACAGACTGTGGAAAAGCACTTTCATTGAGAGGGGTTGCCAAGCTTCTAAGAATTATCGAGTTTACGAAATACCAGCACATATTTTTTCACCCAATCTTCAAGATACTTGGGGGTAATGATCAGTACACAAATCCCACTTGGCTCACCAAATTTTGTTCTTCTAGGTTGAAGCATTCGTGTACAGTAGCAGTTTTTATATTTAGGTTTCCCTCTGTTCTCTCCTATATAGATAGATGAATTTGGAACTCTAAATCCAACATGGTTTGTAGTAGCTCTTTGAAACTTGACAAAATAAAGGAGTTCTCAGTTTTGTCTCTATTCTTTGTTTCCTATTCAAGTAGCCCTATGCACAGACTGTGGAAAAGCACTTTCATTGAGAGGGGTTGCCAAGCTTCTAAGAATTAACGAGTTTCCGAAATACCAGCAAATATTTTTTCACCCAATCTTGATGATACTTGGTGGTAATGATCAGTTCACAAATCCCACGTGGCTCACCAAATTTTGTTCTTCTATGTTGAAGCGTTCGTCTACAGTGTCAGTTTTTATATTTAGGTTTCCCTCTGTTGTCTCCTATATAGATAGAAGAATTTGGAACTCTAATTCCAACATGGTTCGTAGTAGCTCCTTGAAACTTGACAAAATAAAGGAGTTCTCAGTTTCGTCTCTATGGTTTGTTTCCTCTTCAAGTAGCCCTAGGCACAGACTGTGGAAAAGCACTTTCATTGAGAGGGGTTGCCAAGCGTCTAAGAATTAACGAGTTTCAGAAATACGAGCAAAAACTTTTACACCCAATCTTGATGATACATGGTGGTAATGTTCAGTACACAAATCCCACTTGGCTCACCAAAATTTGTTCTTCTAGGTTGAAGCGTTCGTCTACAGTAGCAGTTTTTATATTTAGGTTTCCCTCTGCTCTCTCGTATATAGATAGATGAATTTGTAACTCTAAATCCAACATGGTTCGTAGTACCTGTTTGAATCTTGACAAAACAAAGGAGTTCTCAGTTTTGTCTCTATGGTTTGTTTCCTCTTCAAGTAGCCCTAGGCACAGACAGTTGAAAATTACTTTCATTGAGAAGGGTTGCCAAGCTTCTAAGAATTAACGAGTTTCCGAAATACCAGCAAAAATTTTTTCACCTAACCTTGATGATACTTGGTGGTAATGATCAGTACACAAATCCCACTTGGCTCACCAAATTTTGTTCTTCTAGGTTGAAGCGTTCGTCTACAGTAGCAGTTTTTATATTTAGGTTTCCCACTGTTCTCTCCTATATAGATAGATGAATATGGAACTCTAAATCCAACTAGGTTCGAAGTCGCTCTTGGAAACTTGACAATATAAAGAAGTTCTCAGTTTTTTCTCTATAGTTTGTTTCATTTTCAAGTAGCCCTAGGCACAGACTGTGGAAAAGCACTTTCATTGAGAGGGGCTGCCAAACTTCTAAGAATTAACGATTTTCCTTTTTTCCAGCAAATATTTTTTCTCCCATCTTGAAGATCCTTGGTCGTAATGATCAGTTCACAAATCCCACTTGGCTCACCAAATTTTGTTCTTCTAGGTTGAAGCGTTCGCCTACAATAGCAGTTTTTATATTTAGGTTTCCCTCTGCTCTCTCCTATATAGATAGATGAATTTGGAACTCTAAATCCAACATGGTTCGTAGTAGCTCTTTGAAACTTGACAAAATAAAGGAGTTCTCAGTTTTGTCTCTATGGTTTGTTTCCTCTTCAAGTAGCCCTAGGCACAGACTGAGGAAAAGCAATTTCATTGAGAGGGGTTGCCAAGCTTCTAAGAATTAACGAGTTTCCGAAATACGAGCAAACACTTTTTCACCCAATCTTGATGATACTTGGTGGTAATGTTCAGTATACAAATCCCAAGTGGCTCACCAAATTATGTTCTTCTAGGTTGAAGCGTTCGTCTACAGTAGCAGTTTTTATATTTATGTTTCCCTCTGCTCACTCCTATATAGATAGATGAATTTGGAACTCTAATCCAACATGGTTCGTAGAAGCTCTTTGAAACTTGACAAAATAAAGGAGTTCTCAGTTTTGTAGCTATGGTTTGTTTCCTCTTCAAGTAGCCCTAGGCACAGACTGTGGAAAAGCAATTTCATTGAGAGGGATTTCCAAGCTTCTAAGAATTAGCGAGTTTCCGAAATACCAGCAAATATTTTTTCACCCAATCTTGATGATACTTGGTGACAATGATCAGTACACAAATCCCTCTTGGCTCACCAAATTTTGTTCTTCTAGGTGGAAGCGTTCGTCTACAGTAGCAGTTTTTATATTTAGGTTTCCCTCTGTTCTCTCCTATATAGATAGATGAATTTAGAACTCTAAATCCAACATGGTTGGTAGTAGCTCTTTGAAACTTGACAAAATAAAGGAGTTCTCAGTTTTGTCTCTATGGTTTGTTTCCTCTTCAAGTAGCCCTAGGCACAGAGTGTGGAAAAGCACTTTCATCGAGAGTGGTTGCCAAGCTTCTAAGAATTAACGAGTTTCCGAAATACCAGCAAATATTTTTTTACCCAATCTTGATGATACTTGGTGGTAATGATCAGTTCACAAATCCCACTTGGCTCACCAAATTTTGTTCTTCTATGTTGAAGCGTTCGTCTACAGTGTCAGTTTTTATATTTAGGTTTCCCTCTGTTGTCTCCTATATAGATAGATGAATTTGGAACTCTAATTCCAACATGGTTCGTAGTAGCTCCTTGAAACTTGACAAAATAAAGGAGTTCTCAGTTTCGTCTCTATGGTTTGTTTCCTCTTCAAGTAGCCCTTGGCACAGACTGAGGAAAAGCAATTTCATTGAGATTGTTGGCCAAGCTTCTAAGAATTAACGATTTTCCGAAATCCCAGCAAATATTTTTACCCAATCTTGATGATACTTGGTGGTAATGATCAGTACACAAATCCCACTTGGCTCACCAAATTTTGTTCTTCTAGGTTGAAGCGTTCATCTAGGGTAGCAGTTTTTATATTTAGGTTTCCCTCTGCTCTCTCGTATATAGATAGATGAATTTGGAACTCTAAATCCAACATTTTTCGTAGTAGCTCTTTGAATCTTGACAAAATAAAGGAGTTCTCAGTTTTGTCTCTATGGTTTGTTTCCTCTTCAAGTAGCCGTAGGCACAGACAGTTGAAAATTACTTTCATTGAGAAGGGTTGCCAAGCTTCTAAGAAGTAACGAGTTTCCGAAATACCAGCAAAAATTTTTTCACCTAATCTTGATGATACTTGGTGGTAATGATCAATACACAAATCCCACTTGGCCCACCAAATTTTGTTCTTCTAGGTTGAAGCGTTCGTCTACATTAGCAGTTTTTATATTTAGGTTTCCCTCTGTTCTCTCCTATATACAGAGATGAATTTGAAACTCTAAATCCAACATGGTTCGTATTAGCTCTTGGAAACATGACAATATAAAGGAGTTCTCTGTTTTTTCTCCATGGTTTGTTTCCTTTTCAAGTAGCCCAAGGCAAAGACTGTGGAAAAGCACTTTCATCGAGAGGAGCTACCAAGCTTCTAAGAATTAACCAGTTTCCGATATTCCAGCAAATATTTTTTCACCCAATCTTGATTATCCGTAGTGGTAATGATCAGTACACAACTCCAACTTGGCTCACCAAATTTTGTTCTTCTAGGTTGAAGCGTTCGTCTACAGTAGCAGTTTTTATATTTAGGTTTCCCTCTGTTCTCTCCTATATAGATAGATGAATATGGAACTCTAAATCCAACATGGTGTGTAGTAGCTCTTTGAAACTTGACAAAATAAAGGAGTTCTCAGTTTTGTCTCTATGGTTTGTTTCCTCTTTAAGTAGCCCTATGCACAGACTGTGGAAAAGCACTTTCATTGAGAGGGGTTGCCAAGCTTCTAAGAATTATCGAGTTTACGAAATACCAGCACATATTTTTTCACCCAATCTTCAAGATACTTGGTGGTAATGATCAGTACACAAATCCCACTTGGCTCACGAAATTTTGTTCTTCTAGGTTGAAGCATTCGTGTACAGTAGCAGTTTTTATATTTAGGTTTCCCTCTGTTCTCTCCTATATAGATAGATGAATTTGGAACTCTAAATCCAACATGGTTTGTAGTAGCTCTTTGAAACTTGACAAAATAAAGGAGTTCTCAGTTTTGTCTCTATTCTTTGTTTCCTATTCAAGTAGCCCTATGCACAGACTGTGGAAAAGCACTTTCATTGAGAGGGGTTGCCAAGCTTCTAAGAATTAACGAGTTTCCGAAATACCAGCAAATATTTTTTCACCCAATCTTGATGATACTTGGTGGTAATGATCAGTTCACAAATCCCACTTGGCTCACCAAATTTTGTTCTTCTATGTTGAAGCGTTCGTCTACAGTGTCAGTTTTTATATTTAGGTTTCCCTCTGTTGTCTCCTATATAGATAGAAGAATTTGGAACTCTAATTCCAACATGGTTCGTAGTAGCTCCTTGAAACTGGACAAAATAAAGGAGTTCTCAGTTTCGTCTCTATGGTTTGTTTCCTCTTCAAGTAGCCCTTGGCACAGACTGAGGAAAAGCAATTTCATTGAGATTGTTGGCCAAGCTTCTAAGAATTAACGATTTTCCGAAATCCCAGCAAATATTTTTACCCAATCTTGATGATACTTGGTGGTAATGATCAGTACACAAATCCCACTTGGCTCACCAAATTTTGTTCTTCTAGGTTGAAGCGTTCGTCTACAGTAGCAGTTTTTATAATTAGGTTTCCCTCTGCTCTCTCGTATATAGATAGATGAATTTGGAACTCTAAATCCAACATTTTTCGTAGTAGCTCTTTGAATCTTGACAAAATAAAGGAGTTCTCAGTTTTGTCTCTATGGTTTGTTTCCTCTTCAAGTAGCCGTAGGCACAGACAGTTGAAAATTACTTTCATTGAGAAGGGTTGCCAAGCTTCTAAGAATGAACGAGTTTCCGAAATACCAGCAAAAATTTTTTCACCTAATCTTGATGATACTTGGTGGTAATGATCAATACACAAATCCCACTTGGCCCACCAAATTTTGTTCTTCTATGTTGAAGCGTTCGTCTACATTAGCAGTTTTTATATTTAGTTTCCCTCTGTTCTCTCCTATATACAGAGATGAATTTGAAACTCTAAATCCAACATGGTTCGTATTAGCTCTTGGAAACTTGACAATATAAAGGAGTTCTCTGTTTTTTCTCCATGGTTTGTTTAATTTTCAAGTAGCCCAAGGCAAAGACTGTGGAAAAGCACTTTCATCGAGAGGAGCTACCAAGCTTCTAAGAATTAACCAGTTTCCGATATTCCAGCAAATATTTTTTCACCCAATCTTGATTATCCGTAGTGGTAATGATCAGTACACAACTCCAACTTGGCTCACCAAATTTTGTTCTTCTAGGTTGAAGCGTTCGTCTACAGTAGCAGTTTTTATATTTAGGTTTCCCTCTGTTCTCTCCTATATAGATAGATGAATATGGAACTCTAAATCCAACATGGTGTGTAGTAGCTCTTTGAAACTTGACAAAATAAAGGAGTTCTCAGTTTTGTCTCTATGGTTTGTTTCCTCTTTAAGTAGCCCTATGCACAGACTGTGGAAAAGCACTTTCATTGAGAGGGGTTGCCAAGCTTCTAAGAATTATCGAGTTTACGAAATACCAGCACATATTTTTTCACCCAATCTTCAAGATACTTGGTGGTAATGATCAGTACACAAATCCCACTTGGCTCACGAAATTTTGTTCTTCTAGGTTGAAGCATTCGTGTACAGTAGCAGTTTTTATATTTAGGTTTCCCTCTGTTCTCTCCTATATAGATAGATGAATTTGGAACTCTAAATCCAACATGGTTTGTAGTAGCTCTTTGAAACTTGACAAAATAAAGGAGTTCTCAGTTTTGTCTCTATTCTTTGTTTCCTATTCAAGTAGCCCTATGCACAGACTGTGGAAAAGCACTTTCATTGAGAGGGGTTGCCAAGCTTCTAAGAATTAACGAGTTTCCTAAATACCAGCAAATATTTTTTCACCCAATCTTGATGATACTTGGTGGTAATGATCAGTTCACAAATCCCACTTGGCTCACCAAATTTTGTTCTTCTATGTTGAAGCGTTCGTCTACAGTGTCAGTTTTTATATTTAGGTTTCCCTCTGTTGTCTCCTATATAGATAGATGAATTTGGAACTCTAATTCCAACATGGTTCGTAGTAGCTCCTTGAAACTTGACAAAATAAAGGAGTTCTCAGTTTCGTCTCTATGGTTTGTTTCCTCTTCAAGTAGCCCTTGGCACAGACTGAGGAAAAGCAATTTCATTGAGATTGTTGGCCAAGCTTCTAAGAATTAAGGATTTTCCGAAATCCCAGCAAATATTTTTACCCAATCTTGATGATACTTGGTGGTAATGATCAGTACAAAAATCCCACTTGGCTCACCAAATTTTGTTCTTCTAGGTTGAAGCGTTCGTCTACAGTAGCAGTTTTTATATTTAGGTTTCCCTCTGCTCTCTCGTATATAGATAGATGAATTTGGAACTCTAAATCCAACATTTCTCGTAGTAGCTCTTTGAATCTTGACAAAATAAAGGAGTTCTCAGTTTTGTCTCTATGGTTTGTTTCCTCTTCAAGTAGCCGTAGGCACAGACAGTTGAAAATTACTTTCATTGAGAAGGGTTGCCAAGCTTCTAAGAATTAACGAGTTTCCGAAATACCAGCAAAAATTTTTTCACCTAATCTTGATGATGCTTGGTGGTAATGATCAGTTCACAAATCCCACTTGGCTCACCAAATTTTGTTCTTCTAGGTTGAAGCGTTCGCCTACAGTAGCAGTTTTTATATTTAGGTTTCCCTCTGCTCTCTCCTATATAGATAGATGAATTTGGAACTATAATCCAACATGGTTCGTAGAAGCTCTTTGAAACTTGACAAAATAAAGGAGTTCTCAGTTTTGTAGCTATGGTTTGTTTCCTCTTCAAGTAGCCCTAGGCACAGAATGTGGAAAAGCAATTTCATTGAGAGGGATTTCCAAGCTTCTAAGAATTAACGAGTTTCCGGAATCCCAGCAAATATTTTTTCACCCAATCTTGATGATACTTGGTGGTAATGATCAGTACTCAAATCCCACTTGGCTCACCAAATTTTGTTCTTCTAGGTTGAAGCGTTCGCCTACAGTAGCAGTTTTTATATTTAGGTTTCCCTCTGCTCTCTCCTATATAGATAGATGAATTTGGAACTCTAAATCCAACATGGTTCGTAGTAGCTCTTTGAAACTTGACAAAATAAAGGAGTTCTCAGTTTTGTCTCTATGGTTTGTATCCTCTTCAAGTAGCCCTAGGCACAGACTGTGGAAAAGCACTTTCATTGAGAAGGTTGCCAACCTCCTAAGATTTAACGAGTTTTCGAAATACCAGCAAATATTTTTTCACCCAATCTTGATGATACTTGGTGGTAATGATCAGTACACAAATCCCACTTGGCTCACCAAATTATGTTCTTCTAGGTTGAAGCGTTCGTCTACAGTAGCAGTTTTTATATTTAGGTTTCTCTCTGTTCCCTCCTATATAGTTAGATGAATTTGTAACTCTAAATCCAACATGGTTCGAAGTAGCTCTTGGAAACTTGACAATATAAAGGAGTTCTCAGTTTTTTCTCTATAGTTTGTTTTATTTTCACGTAGCCCTAGGCACCGACTGTGAAAAAGCACTTTCATCGAGAGGGGCTGCCAAGCTTCTAAGAATTATCGAGATTCCGATTTTCCAGCCAATATTTTTTCACCCAATCTTGATGATCCTTGTTGGTAATGATCAGTTCAGAAATCCCACTTGGCTCACCAAATTTTGTTCTTCTAGGTTGAAGCGTTCGTCTACAGTAGCAGTTTTTATATTTAGGTTTCCCTCTGCTCACTCCTGTATAGATAGATGAATTTGGAACTCTAAATCCAACATAGTTCGTAGAAGCTCTTTGAAACTTGACAAAATAAAGGAGTTCTCAGTTTTGTCTCTATGGTTTGTTTCCTCTTCAAGGAGCCCTAGGCACAGACTGTGGAAAAGCATTTTCTTCGAGAGCGGTTGCCAAACTTCGAAAAAATAACTGGTTTCCGAAATACCAGCAAATATTTTTTCACCCAATCTTGATGATACTTGGTGGTAATGATCAGTACACAAATCCCACTTGGCTCACCAAATTTTGTTCTTCTAGGTTGAAGCATTCATCTGCAGTAGTAGTTTTTATATTTAGTTTTCCATCTGTTCTCTCCTATATAGATAGATGAATTTGGAACTCTAAATGCAACATGGTTTGCAGTATCTCTTTTAAACTTTACAAAATAAAGGAGTTCTCAGTTTTGTCTCTATGCTTTGTTTCCTCTTCAAGTAGCCCTAGGCACAGACTGTGGAAAAGCACTTTCATTGAGAGGGGTTGCCAAGCGTCTAAGAATTAACGAGTTTCCGAAATACGAGCAAAAACTTTTTCACCCAATCTTGATGATACATAGTGGTAATGTTCAGTACACAAATCTCACTTGGCTCACCAAATTTTGTTCTTCTAGGTTGAAGCGTTCGTCTACAGTAGCAGTTTTTATATTTATGTTTCCCTCTGCTCACTCCTATATAGATAGATGAATTTGGAACTATAATCCAACATGGTTCGTAGAACCTCTTTGAAACTTGACAAAATAAAGGAGTTCTCAGTATTGTAGCTATTGTTTGTTTCCTGTTCAAGTAGCCCTAGGCACAGACTGTGGAAAAGCAATTTCATTGAGAGGGATTTCCAAGCTTCTAAGAATTAACGAGTTTCCGAAACACCAGCAAATATTTTTTCACCCAATCTTGATGATACTTGGTGATAATGATCAGTACACAAATCCCACTTGGCTCACCAAAATTTGTTCTTCTAGGTTGAAGCGTTCGTCTACAGTAGCAGTTTTTATATTTAGGTTTCCCTCTGCTCTCTCGTATATAGATAGATAAATTTGTAACTCTAAATCCAACATGGTTCGTAGTAGCTCTTTGAATCTTGACAAAAAAAAGGAGTTCTCAGTTTTGTCTCTATGGTTTGTTTCCTCTTCAAGTAGCCCTAGGCATAGACAGTTGAAAATTACTTTCATTGAGAAGGGTTGCCAAGCTTCTAAGAATTAACGAGTTTCCGAAATACCCGGAAAAATTTTTTCACCTAATCTTGATGATACTTGGTGGTAATGATCAGTACACAAATCCCACTTGGCTCACCAAATTTTGTTCTTCTAGGTTGAAGCGTTCGTCTACAGTAGCAGTTTTTATATTTAGGTTTCAGTCTGTTCTCTCCTATATAGCTAGATGAATTTGGAACTCTAAATCCAACATGGTTCGAAGTAGCTCTTGGAAACTTGACAATATAAAGAAGTTCTCAGTTTTTTCTCTATAGTTTGTTTCATTTTCAAGTAGCCCTCGGCACAGACTGTGGAAAAGCACTTTCATCGAGAGAGGCTGCCAAGCTTCTAAGAATTAACGAGTTTCCGATTTTCCGGAAATATTTTTTCACCCATCTTGATGATCCTTGGTGGTAATGATCAGTTCACAAATCCCACTTGGCTCACCAAATTTTGTTCTTCTAGGTTGAAGCGTTCGCCTACAGTAGCAGTTTTTATATTTAGGTTTCCCTCTGCTCTCTCCTATATAGATAGATGAATTTGGAACTCTAAATCCAACATGGTTCATAGTAGCTCTTTGAAACTTCACAAAATAAAGGAGTTCTCACTTTTGTCTCTATGGTTTGTTTCCTATTCAAGTAGCCAAGGCACAGACTGTGGAAAAGCACTTTAATCGAGAGGGGTTTCCAAGCTTCTAAGAATTAAGGAGTTTCCGATTTTCAGCAAATATTTTTTCACCCAATCTTGATGATCCTTGGTGGTAATGATCAGTACACAAATCCCACTTGGCTCACCAAATTTTGTTCTTCTAGGTTGAAGCGTTCGTCTACAGTAGCAGTTTTTATATTTAGGTTTCCTCTGTTCTCTCCTATATAGTTAGATGAATTTGGAACTCAAATCAAACATGGTTTGAAGTAGCTCTTGGAAACTTGACAAAATAAAGGAGTTCTCCGTTTTGTCTCTATGGTTTGTTTCCTCTTCAAGTAGCCCTAGGAACAGACTGTGGAAAGCACTTTCATTGAGAGGGGTTGCCAAGCTTCTAAGAATTTATCGAGTTTCCGAAATACCAGCAAATATTTTTTTTAACCAATCTTGATGATACTTGGTGGTAATGATCAGTACACAAATCCCACTTTTCCCACAAAATTTCTTCTACTAGGTTGAAGCGTTCGTCTACAGTAGCAGTTTTTATATTTAGGTTTCCCTTTGTTGTCTCCTATATAGATAGATGAATTTGGAACTCTAAAACCACCATGGTTCGTAGTAGCTCTTTGAAACTTGACAAAATAAAGGAGTTCTCAGTTTTGACTCAATGGTTTGTTTCCTCTTCAAGTAGCCCTAGGCACAGACAGTTGAAAATTACTTACATTGAGAAGGTTGCCAAGCTTCTAAGAATTAACGAGTTTCCGAAAATAACAGCAAAATTTTTTCACCTAATCTTGATGATACTTGGTGGTAATGATCAGTACACAAATCCCACTGGCTCACCAAATTTTGTTCTTCTAGGTTGAAGCGTTCGTCTACAGTAGCAGTTTTTATATTTAGGTTTCCCTCTGCTCTCTCTTATATAGATAGATGAATTTGTAACTCTAAATCCAACAAGGTTCGTAGTAGCTCTTGAATCTTGACAAAATAAAGGAGTTCTCAGTTTTGTCTCTATGGTTTGTTTCCTCTTCAAGTAGACCTAGGCATAGACAGTTGAAAATTACTTTCATTGAGAAGGGTTGCCAAGCTTCTAAGAATTAACGAGTTTCCGAAATACCAGCAAATATTTTTTCACCGGATCTTGATTATGCTTGGTGGTAATGATTAGTACACAAATCCCACTTGGCTCACCAAATTTGTTCTTCTAGGTAGAAGCGTTTGTCTACAGTAGCAGTTTTCATATTTAGGTTTCCCTCTGTTCTCTCCTATATAGTTAGATGAATTTGGAACTCAAATCCAACATGGGTTTCGAAGTAGCTCTTGGAAACTTGACAATATAAAGAAGTTCTCAGTTTTTTTCTCTATAGTTTGTTTCATTTTCAAGTAGCCCTAGGCACAGACTGTGGAAAAGCAGTTTCATTGACAGGGGCTGCCAAGCTTCTAAGAATTAACGAGTTTCCGATTTTCCAGCAAATATTTTTCACCCATCTTGATGATCCTTGGTGGTAATGATCAGTTCACAAATCCCACTTGGCTCACCAAATTTTGTTCTTCTAGGTAGAAGTGTTCACCTACAGTAGCAGTTTTTATATTAAGGTTTCCCTCTGCTCTCTCCTATATAGATAGATGAATTTGGAACTCTAAATCCAACATGGTTCGTAGTAGCTCTTTGAAACTTGACAAAATAAAGGAGTTCTCAGTTTTGTCTCTATGGTTTTGTTTCCTCTTCAAGTAGCCCTAGGCACAGACTGAGGAAAAGCAATTTCATTGAGAGGGGTTGCCAAGCTTCTAAGAATTAACGAGTTTCCGAAATCCCAGCAAATATTTTTCACCCAATCTTGATGATACTTGGTGGTAATGATCAGAACACAAATCCCACTTGGCTCACCAAATTTTGTTCTTCTAGGTTGAAACGTTCTTCTACAGTAGCAGTTTTTATTATTTAGGTTTCCTCTGTTCTCTTCTATATAGATAGATGAATATGGAACTCTAAATCCAACTTGGTGTGTAGTAGTTCTTTGAAACTTTACAAAATAAAGGAGTTCTCAGTTTTGTCTCTATGGTTGTTTCCTCTTCAAGTAGCCCTGGGAAAAGACTGTGGAAAGCACTTCATTGAGAGGGTTGCCAAGCGTCTAAGAATTAATGAGTTTCCGAAATACGAGCAAAAACTTTTTCACCCAATCTTGATGATACATAGTGGGTAATGTTCAGTACACAAATCCCACTTGGCTCACCAAATTTTGTTCTTCTAGGTTGAAGCGTTCGTCTACAGTAGCAGTTTTTATATTTATGTTTCCTCTGCTCACTCCTATATAGAGAGATGAATTTGGAACTATAATCCAACATGGTTCGTAGAAGCTCTTTGAAACTTGACAAAATAAAGGAGTTCTCAGTTTTGTCTCAATGGTTTGTTTCCTCTTCAAGGAGCCCAAGGCACAGATTGTGGAAAAGCACTTTCATCGAGAGGGGTTGCCAAGCTTCTAAGAATTACCAGTTTCCCAAATACCAGCAAAAATTTTTTCACCTATATCTTGATGATACTTGGTGGTAATGATCAGGACACAAATCCCACTTGGCTCACCAAATTTTGTTCTTCTAGGTTGAAGCGTTCGTCTACAGTAGCAGTTTTTATATTTAGGTTTCCCTCTGTTCTCTCCTATATACAGAGATGAATTTGAAACTCTAAATCCAACATGGTTCGTATTAGCTCTTGGAAACTTGAAAATATAAAGGAGTTCTCTGTTTTTTCTCTATGGTTTGTTTCCTTTTCAAGTAGCCCCAGGCACAGACTGTGGAAAAGCACTTTCATCGAGACGGGCTACCAAGCTTCTAAGTATTAACAATTTTCCGATATTCCAGCAAATATTTTTTTACCCAATCTTGATGATCCGTAGTGGTAATGATCAGTACATAGCTCCAACTTGGCTCACCAAATTTTGTTCTTCTAGGTTGAAGCGTTCGTCTACAGGAGCAGTTTTTATATTTAGGTTTCCCTCTGTTCTCTCGTATATAGATAGATAAATTTGGAACTCTAAATCCAACATGGTGTGTAGTAGCTCTTTGAAACTTGACAAAATAAAGGAGTTCTCAGTTTTGTCTCTATGGTTTGTTTCCTCTTTAAGTAGCCCTAAGCGCAGACTGTGGAAAAGCACTTTCATTGAGAGGGGTTGCCAAGCTTCTAAGAATTATCGAGTTTACGAAATACCAGCAAATATTTTTTCACCAAATCTTCAAGATACTTGGTGGTAATTATCAGTACACAAATCCCACTTGGCTCACGAAATTTTGTTCTTCTAGGTTGAAGCGTTCGTGTACAGTAGCAGTTTTTATATTTAGGTTTCCCTCTGTTCTCTACTATATAGATAGATGAATTTGGAACTCTAAATACAACATGGTTTGTAGTAGCTCTTTGAAACTTGACAAAATAAAGGAGTTCTCAGTTTTGTCTCTATTTTTTGTTTCCTATTCAAGTAGCCCTATGCACAGACTGTGGAAAAGCACTTTCATTGAGAGGGGTTGCCAAGCTTCTAAGAATTAACGAGTTTCCGAAATACCAGCAAATATTTTTTCACCCAATCTTGATGATACTTTGTGGTAATGATCAGTTCACCAATCCCACTTGGCTCACCAAATTTTGTTCTTCTATGTTGAAGCGTTCGTCTACAGTGTCAGTTTTTATATTTAGGTTTCCCTCTGTTGTCTCCTATATAGATAGATGAATTTGGAACTCTAAATCCAACATGGTTCATAGTAGCTCTTTGAAACTTGACAAAATAAAGGAGTTCTCTGTTTTATCTCTATGGTTTGTTTCCTCTTCAAGTAACCCTAGGCACAGACTGTTGAAAAGCACTGTCATCGAGAGGGTTGCCAAGCTTCTAAGAATTAACGAGTTTCCGATTTTCCAGCAAATATTTTTCACCCAATCATGATGATCCTTGGTGGTAATGATCAGTTCACAAATCCCACTTGGCTCACCAAATTTTGTTCTTCTAGGTTGAAGCTTTCGTCTACAGTAGCAGTTTTTATATTTAGGTTTCCCTCTGCTCTCTCCTATATAGATAGATGGATTTGGAACTCTAAATCCAACATGATTCGTAGTAGCTCTTTGAAACTTGACAAAATAAAGGAGTTCTCAGTTTTGTCTCTATGGTTTGTGTCCTATTCAAGTAGCCCAAGGCACATACTGTGGAAAAGCACTTTTATCGAGAGGGGTTGCCACGCTTCTAAGAATTAACGAGTTTCCGAAATACCAGCAAATATTTTTTTTAACCAATCTTGATGATACTTGGTGGTAATGATCAGTACACAATTCCCACTTGGCTCACCAAAATTTGTTCTTCTAGGTTGAAGCGTTCGTCTACAGTAGCAGTTTTTATATTGAGGTTTCCCTCTGCTCTCTCCTATATAGATAGATGAATTTGGAACTCTAAATCCAACCTGGTTTGTAGTAGGTCTTTGAAACTTGACAAAATAAAGGAGTTCTCCGTTTTGTCTCAATGGTTTGTGTCCTCTTCAAGTAGCCCTAGGCACAGTCTGTGGAAAAGCACTTTCATTGAGAATGGTTGCCAAGCTTCTAAGAATTAACGAGTTTCCGAAATACGAGCAAACACTTTTTCACCCAATCTTGATGATACTTGGTGGTAATGATTAGAACACAAATCCCACTTGGCTCACCAAAATTTGTTCTTCTAGGTTGAAGCGTTCGTCTACAGTAGCAGTTTCTATATTTAGGTTTCCCTCTGCTCACTCCTGTATAGATAAATGAAATTGGAACTCTAAATCCAACATGGTTCGTAGAAGCTCTTTGAAACTTGACAAAATAAAGGAGTTCTCAGTTTTGTCTCTATGGTTTGTTTCCTCTTCAAGTAGACCTAGGCACAGACTGTGGAAAAGCATTTTCATCGAGAGGGGTTGCCAAGCTTCTAAGAATTAACTAGTTTCCCAAATACCAGCAAATATTTTTTCACCGAATCTTGATGATACTTGGTGGTAATGATCAGTACACAAATCCCACTTGGCTCATAAAATTTTCTGCTACTAGGTTGAAGCGTTCGTTACAATATCAGTTTTTATATTTAGGTTTCCCTCTGTTCTCTCCTATATAGATAGATGAATTTAAAACTCTAAATCCAACATGGATTGTAGTAATTCTTTGAAACTTGACAAAATAAAGGAGTTCTCAGTTTTGTCTCTATGGTTTGTTTTCTCTTCAAGTAGCCCTAGGCCCAGACTTTGGAAAAGCACTTTCATCGAGAGGGGTTGCCAAGCTTCTAAGAATTAACGAGTTTCCGAAATAAAAGCAAATATTTTTTCACCCAATCTTGATGATATTTGGTGGTAATAATCAGTACACAAATCCCACTTGGCTCACAAATTTTGTTCTTCTACGTTGAAGCGTTCTTCTACAGTAGCAGTTTTTATATTTAGGTTTCCCTCTGTTCTCTCCTATATAGATAGAAGAATTTGGAACTCTAAATCCAACATGGTTCGTAGTAGCTCTTGGAAACTTGACAAAATAAAGGAGTTTTCAGTTTTGTCTCTATGGCTTGTTTCCTCTTCAAGTAGCCCTAGGCACAGACTGTGGAAAAGCAATTTCATTGAGAGGGGTTGCCAAGCTTCTAAGAATTAACGAGTTTCCGAAATACCAGCAAATATTTTTTCACCCAATCTTGATGATACTTGGTGGTAATGATCAGTACACAAATCCCACTTGGCTCACCAAATTTTGTTCTTCTAGGTTGAAGCGTTCGTCTACAGTTACAGTTTTAATATTTAGGTTTCAGTCTGTTCTCTCCTATATAGATAGTTGAATTCGGAACTCTAAATCCAACATGGTTCGTAGTAACTCTTTAAAACTTGACAAAATAAAGGAGTTCTCAGGTTTGTCTCTACGGTTTGTTTCCTCTTCAAGTAGCCCTAGGCACAGACTGTGGAAAAGCACTTTCATCGAGTGGGGTTGCCAAGCTTCTAAGAATTAACGAGTTCCCGAAATACCAGCAATTATTTTTTTCACCCAATCGTGATGATACTTGGTGGTAATGATCAGTACACAAATCCCACTTGGCTCACCAAATTTTGTTTTTCTAGGTTTAAGCGTTCGTCTACAGCACCAGTTTTTATATTTAGTTTTCCCTCTGTTCTCTCTTATATAGATAGATGAATTTGTAACTCTAATCCAACATGGTTTGTAGTAGCTCTTTGAAACTTGACAAAATAAAGGAGTTCTCAGTTTTGTCTCTGTGGCTTGTTTCCTCTTCAAGTAGCCTAGGCACAGACTGTGGAAAAGCAATTTCATTGAGAGGGGTTGCCAAGCTTCTAAGAATTAACGAGTTTCCGAAATACCAGAATATTTTTTCACCCAAACTTGATGATACTTGGTGGTAAGGATCAGTACACAAATCCCACTGGGCTCACCAAATTTTGTTTTCTACGTTGAAGCGTTCGTCTACAGTAGCAGTCTTGTATTTAGGTTTCTTTCTGCTCTCTCCCATATACATAGATGAATTTGGAACTCTAAATCCAACATGGTTTCTAGTAGCTCTTTGAAACTTGACAAAATAAAGGAGTTCTCACTTTGTCTCTATGGTTTGTTTCCTCTTCAAGTAGCCCTAAGCGCAGACAGTGGAAAAGCAATTTCATCGAGAGGGGTTGCCAAGCTTCTAAGAATTAACGAGTTTCCGAAATACCAGCAAATATTTTTCAACCAATCTTGATAATACTTGGTGGTAAGGATCAGTACACAAATCCCACTTGGCTCACCAAATTTTGTTCTTCTAGGATGAAGCGTTCGTCCACAGTATCAGTTTTTATATTTAGGTTTCCCTCTGTTATCTCCTATAAGACAGATGAATTTGGAACTCTAAATCCAACATGGTTCGTAGTAGATCTTTGAAACTTGACAAAATAAAGGAGTTCTCAGTTTTTTCTCTATGGTTTGTTTCTTCTTCAAGTAGCCCTAGGCACAGACTGTGGAAAAGCACTTTCATCGTGAGGGTTTGCCAAGCTTCTAAGAATTAAACGAGTTTCCGAAATAAAAGCAAATATTTTTTTCACCCAATCTTGATTATACTTGGTGTAATGATCAGTACACAAATCCCACTTGGCTCACCAAATTTTGTTCTTCTAGGTTGAAGCGTTCGTCTACAGTAGCAGTTTTTATATTTAGGTTTCCCTCTGTTCTCTCCTATATAGATAGATGAATTTGTAACTCTAAATCCAACATGGTTTGTAGTAGCTCTTTGAAACTTGACAAAAATAAAGGAGTTCTCAGTTTTGTCTCTGTGGCTTGTTTCCTCATCAAGTAGCCCTAGGCACAGACTGTGGAAAAGCAATTTCATTGAGAGCGGTTGCCAAGCTTCTAAGAATTAAAAAGTTTCCGAAATACCAGCAAATATTTTTTAACCCAATCTTGATGATACTTGGGGGTAATGATCAGTACACAAATCCCACTTGGCTCACCAAAGTTTGTTCTCCTAGGTTGAAGCGTTCGTCTACAGTATCAGTTTTAATATTTAGGTTACAGTCTGTTCTCTCCTATATAGATAGATGAATTCGGAACTCTAAATCCAACATGGTTTGTAGTAGCTCTTTGAAACTTGACAAAATAAAGGAGTTCTCAGTTTTTTCTCTATGGTTTGTTTCCTCTTCAAGTAGCCCTATTCACAGACTGTGGAAGAGCAATTTCATTGAGAGGGGTTGCCAAGCTTCTAAGAATTAACGAATTTCCGAAATACCAGCCAATATTTTTTCACCAAATCTTGATGATACTTGATGGTAATGATCAGTTCACAAATCCCACTTGGCTCACCAAAATTTTGTTCTTTTAGGTTGAAGCGTTCGTCTACAGTAGCAGTTTTTATATTAAGGTTTCCCTCTGTTCTCTCCTATATAGATAGATGAATTTAGAACTCTAAATCCAACATGGTTCGTAGTAGTTCTTGGAAACTTGACAATATAAAGGAGTTCTCAGTTTTGTCTCTATAGTTTGTTTCCTTTTCAAGTAGCCCTAGGCACAGACTGTGGAAAAGCACTTTCATTGAGAGGGGTTGCCATGCTTCTAAGAATTAACGAGTTTCTGAAATACAAGCAATTATATATTCACCCAATCTTGATGAAACTTGGTGGTAATGATCAGTACACAAATCCCACTTGGCTTACCAAATTTTGTTCTTCTAGTTTGAAGCGTTTGTCTACAGTATCAGCTTTAATATTTTGGTTTCCCTCTGTTCTCTCCTATATAGATAGATGAATTTAAAACTCTAAATCCAACATGGATTGTAGTAATTCTTTGAAACTTGACAAAATAAAGGAGTTCTCAGTTTTGTCTCTATGGTTTGTTTCCTCTTCAAGTAGCCCTAGGCAAGGACTGTGGAAAAGCACTTTCACCGAGAGGGGTTGCCAAGCTTCTAAGAATTAACGAGTTTCCGAAATACCAGCAAATATTTTCTCACCCAATCTTGATGATACTTGGTGGTAATGATCAGTACACAAATCCCACTTGGCTCACCAAATTTTGTTCTTCTAGGTTGAAGCGTTCGTCTACAGTTACAGTTTTAATATTTAGGTTTCAGTCTGTTCTCTCCTATATAGATAGTTGAATTCGGAACTCTAAATCCAACATGGTTCGTAGTAGCTCTTTAAAACTTGACAAAATAAAGGAGTTCTCAGGTTTGTCTCTACGGTTTGTTGCCTCTTCAAGTAGCCCTAGGCACAGACTGTGGAAGAGCAATTTCATTGAGAGGCGTTGCCAAGCTTCTAAGAATTCACGAATTTCCGAAATACCAGCAAATATTTTTCACCCAATCTTGATGATACTTGGTGGTAATGATCAGTACACAAATCCCACTTGGCTCACCAAATTTTGTTCTTCTAGGTTGAAGCGTTCATCTACAGTAGCAGTTTTTATATTTAGGTTTCCCTCTGTTCTCTCGTATATAGATAGATGAATTTGGAACTCTAAATCCAACATGGCTTGTAGTAGTTCTTTGAAACTTTACAATATAAAGGAGTCCTCAGTTTTGTCTCTAATGTTGTTTCCTCTTTATGAGCCCTAAGCACAGACTGTAGAAAAGCCCCTTCATTGAGAGGGGTGGCCAAGCTTCTAAGAATTAACGAGTTTCCGAAATACCAGCAAATATTTTTTTCACCAAATCTTGATGACACTTGGTGGTAATGATCAGTTCACAAATCCCACTTGGCTCACCAAATTTTGTTCTTCTAGGTTGAAGCGTTCGTGTACAGTAGCAGTTTTTATATTTAGGTTTCCCTCTGTTCTCTCCTATATAGATAGATGAATTTGGAACTGTAAATCCAACATGGTTCGTAGTAGCTCTTTGAAACTTGACAAAATAAAGGAGTTTTCAGTTTTGTCTCTATGGCTTGTTTCCTCTTCAAGTAGCCCTAGGCACAGACTGTGGAAAAGCAATTTCATTGAGAGGGGTTGCCAAGCTTCTAAGAATTAACGAGTTTCCGAAATACCAGCAAATATTTTTCACCCAATCTTGATGATACTTGGTGGTAATGATCAGTACACAAATCCCACTTGGCTCACCAAATTTTGTTCTTCTAGGTTGAAGCGTTCGTCTACAGTTACAGTTTTAATATTAGGTTTCAGTCTGTTCTCTCCTATATAGATAGTTGAATTCGGAACTCTAAATCCAACATGGTTCGTAGTAACTCTTTAAAACTTGACAAAATAAAGGAGTTCTCAGGTTTGTCTCTACGGTTTGTTTCCTCTTCAAGTAGCCCTAGGCACAGACTGTGGAAAAGCACTTTCATCGAGTGGGGTTGCCAAGCTTCTAAGAATTAAGAGTTCCCGAAATACCAGCAATTATTTTTTCACCCAATCGTGATGATACTTGGTGGTAATGATCAGTACACAAATCCCACTTGGCTCACCAAATTTTGTTTTTCTAGGTTTAAGCGTTCGTCTACAGCACCAGTTTTTATATTTAGTTTTCCCTCTGTTCTCTCTTATATAGATAGATGAATTTGTAACTCTAAATCCAACATGGTTTGTAGTAGCTCTTTGAAACTTGACAAAATAAAGGAGTTCTCAGTTTTGTCTCTGTGGCTTGTTTCCTCTTCAAGTAGCCCTAGGCACAGACTGTGGAAAAGCAATTTCATTGAGAGGGTTGCCAAGCTTCTAAGAATTAACGAGTTTCCGAAATACCAGCAAATATTTTTTCACCCAAACTTGATGATACTTGGTGGTAAGGATCAGTACACAAATCCACTGGGCTCACAAGTTTGTTTTTCTACGTTGAAGCGTTCGTCTACAGTAGCAGTCTTGTATTTAGGTTTTCTTTCTGCTCTCTCCCATATACATAGATGAATTTGGAACTCTAAATCCAACATGGTTTCTAGTAGCTCTTTGAAACTTGACAAAATAAAGGAGTTCTCACTTTTGTCTCTATGGTTTGTTTCCTCTTCAAGTAGCCCTAAGCGCAGACAGTGGGAAAAGCAATTTCATCGAGAGGGGTTGCCAAGCTTCTAAGAATTAACGAGTTTCCGAAATACCAGCAAATATTTTTTCAACCAATCTTGATAATACTTGGTGGTAAGGATCAGTACACAAATCCCACTTGGCTCACCAAATTTTGTTCTTCTAGGATGAAGCGTTCGTCCACAGTATCAGTTTTTATATTTAGGTTTCCCTCTGTTATCTCCTATAAGACAGATGAATTTGGAACTCTAATCCAACATGGTTCGTAGTAGATCTTTGAAACTTGACAAAATAAAGGAGTTCTCAGTTTTTTCTCTATGGTTTGTTTCTTCTTCAAGTAGCCCTAGGCACAGACTGTGGAAAAGCACTTTCATCGTGAGGGTTTGCCAAGCTTCTAAGAATTAACGAGTTTCCGAAATAAAAGCAAATATTTTTTCACCCAATCTTGATTATACTTGGTGTAATGATCAGTACACAAATCCCACTTGGCTCACCAAATTTTGTTCTTCTAGGTTGAAGCGTTCGTCTACAGTAGCAGTTTTTATATTTAGGTTTCCCTCTGTTCTCTCCTATATAGATAGATGAATTTGTAACTCTAAATCCAACATGGTTTGTAGTAGCTCTTTGAAACTTGACAAAATAAAGGAGTTCTCAGTTTTGTCTCTGTGGCTTGTTTCCTCATCAAGTAGCCCTAGGCACAGACTGTGGAAAAGCAATTTCATTGAGAGGGGTTGCAAGCTTCTAGAATATAAAGTTACGAAATACCAGCAAATATTTTTTTAACCCAAT
>NW_027510661.1:0-31835 GCF_048772815.1 Callospermophilus lateralis
AGCACAAACCGTGTTTGATTTAGAATTCCAAACACAGCTATCTATGTATGAGAAAACAGAGTGAAACCTAAAAATTCAAACTGTTACTGGAAACGAATGCTTCAACCTAGAAGAATAAAAATTGGGCAGCCAAGTGGGATTAGTGAACTGATCATTACCACCAAGTATCATCAGGATTTGGTGAAAAAAGTTTTGCTGAGATTTCAGCAAACTAGTAGTTTTTTGGAAGCTTGGCCACGCCTTTCAAACGAAAGTGTTTTTCACCAGTCTCTGCATGGTGTACTTCAAGTGGAAACAAACCATAGAGATGGAACATAGAACTACTTCATTTGGTAAAGTTTCAAGGAGCTAGCACAAACCGTGTTTGATTTAGAGTTTCAAACACATCTATCTATATAGCAGAAAACTGAGTGAAACCTAAAAATTCAAAGTGTTACAGGAAACGAACGCTTGAACTTAGAAGAGTAATAATTGGGCAGCCAAGTGGGCTTAGTGAACTGATCATTACCACCAAGTATCATCAAGTTTTGGTGAAAAAAGTTTTGCTGAGATTTCAGCAAACTAGTAGTTTTTTGGAAGCTTGTCCACCCCTTTCCAACGAAAGTGTTTTTTGCAAGTCTCTGCATGGTGTACTTCAAGAGGAAACAAACCATAGAGATGGAACATAGAACTACTTCATTTGGTCAAGTTTCAAGGAGCTAGCACAAACCGTGTTTGATTTAGAGTTTCAAACACATCTATCTATATAGCAGAAAACAGAGTGAAACCTAAAAATTCAAAGTGTTACTGGAAACGAACGCTTGAACCTAGAAGAGTAAAAATTGGGCAGCCAAGTGGGCTTAGTGAACTGATCATTACCACCAAGTATCATCAAGATTTGGTGAAAAAATGTTTGCTGAGATTTCAGCAACCTAATAGTTTTTTGAAGTTTGGCAACCCCTTTCAAAAGAAAGTGTTTTTCGCCAGTCTCTGCATGGGGTACTTTAAGAGGAAACAAACCAAAGAGATTCAACTTAGAACTACTTCATTTGGTCAAGTTTCAAGGAGCTAGCACAAACCATGTTTGATTTAGAATTCCAAACACAGCTATCTATGTAGGAGAAAACAGAGTGAAAAATAAAAATTCAAACTGTTACTGGAAACGAATGCTTCAACCTAGAAGAATAAAAATTGGGCAGCCAAGTGGGATTAGTGAACTGATCATTACCACCAAGTATCATCAAGATTTGGTGAAAAGATGTTTGCTGAGATTTCAGCAAACTAGTAGTTTTTTGGAAGCTTGGCAACCCCTTTCAAACGAAAGTGTTTTTCGCCAGTCTCTGCATGGGGTACTTCAAGAGGAAACAAACCAAAGAGATAGATCTTAGAACTACTTCATTTGGTAAAGTTTCAAGGAGCTAGCCCAAACCGTGTTTGATTTAGAGTTTCAAAAACATCTATCTATATAGCAGAAAACAGAGTGAAATCTAAAAATTCAAAGTGTTACTGGAAACGAATGCTTCAACCTAGAAGAGTAAAAATTGGGCAGCCAAGTGGGCTTAGTGAACTGATCATTACCAGCAAGTATCATCAAGTTATGGTGAAAAAAGGTTTGCTGAGATTTCAGCAAACTGGTAGTTTTGTGGAAGCTTGGCAACCCCTTTCAAACGAAAGTGTTTTTCGCCAGTCTCTGCATGGGGTACTTCAAGAGGAAACAAACCATAGTGATAGAACTTAGATCTACTTCATTTGGTCAAGTTTCACGGAGCTAGCACAAACCGTGTTTGATTTAGAGTTTCAAACACATCTATCTATATAGCAGAAAACAGAGTGAAACCTAAAAATTCAAAGTGTTACTGGAAACGAACGCTTGAACCTAGAAGAGTGAAAGTTGGGCAGCCAAGTGGGATTAGTGAAATGATCATTACCACCAAGTATCATCAAGTTTTGGTGAAAAAATGTTTGCTGAGATTTCAGCAATCTGATAGTTTTTTGGAAGCTTGGCAACCCCTTTCAAAAGAAAGTGTTTTTCGCCAGTCTCTGCATGGGGTACTTCAAGAGGAAACAAACCAAAGAGATAGAACTTAGAACTACTTCATTTGGTCAAGTTTCAAGGAGCTAGCACAAACCGTGTTTGATTTAGAGATTCAAACACATCTATCTATATAGCAGAAAACAGAGTGAAACCTAAAAATTGAAAGTGTAACAGGAAACGAACGCTTGAACCTAGAAGAGTAAAAATTGGGCAGCCAAGTGGGCTTAGTGAACTGATCATTACCACCAAGTATCATCAAGTTTTGGTGAAAAAAGTTTTTTCTGAGATTTCAGCAAACTAGTAGTTTTTTGGAAGCTTTGCCACCCCTTTCAAACGAAAGTGTTTTTCGCCAGTCTCTGCATGGTGTACTTCAAGAGGAAACAAACCATAGAGATGCAACATAGAACTACTTCATTTGGTAAAGTTTCAAGGAGCTAGCACAAACCGTGTTTGATTTAGAGTTTCAAACACATCTATCTATATAGCAGAAAACAGAGTGAAACCTAAAAATTCAAAGTGTTACTGGAAACGAACGCTTGAACCTAGAAGAGTAAAAATTGGGCAGCCAAGTGAGCTTAGTGAACTGATCATTACCACCAAGTATCATCAAGATTTGGTGAAAAAATGTTTGCTGAGATTTCAGCAAACTAGTAGTTTTTTGGTAGCTTGGCAACCCCTTTCAAACGAAAGTGTTTTTTGCCAGTCTCTGCATGGGGTACTTCACGAGGAAACAAACCATAGAGATAGAACATAGAACTACTTCATTTGGTCAAGTTTTAAGGAGCTAGCACAAACCGTGTTTGATTTAGAGTTTCAAACACATCTATCTATATAGCAGAAAACAGAGTGAAACCTAAAAATTCAAAGTGTTACTGGAAACGAACGCTTGAACCTAGAAGAATAAAAATTGGGCAGCCAAGTGGGATTAGTGAACTGATCATTACCACCAAGTATCATCAAGATTTGGTGAAAAAATGTTTCCAGAGATTTCAGCAAACTAGTAGTTTTTTGGAAGCTTGGCAACCCCTTTCAAATGAAAGTGTTTTTCGCCAGTCTCTGCATGGGGTACATCAAGAGGAAACAAACCAAAGAGATAGAACGTAGAACTACTTCATTTGGTCAAGTTTCAAGGAGCTAGCACAAACCATGTTTGATTTAGAATTCCAACACAGCTATCTATGTAGGAGAAAAAAGAGTGAAAATAAAAATACAAACTGTTACTGTAAACGAATGCTTCAACCTAGAAGAATAAAAATTGGTCAGCCAAGTGGGATTAGTGAACTGGTCATTACCACCAAGTATCATCAAGATTTGGTGAAAAAATGTTTCCTGAGATTTCAGCAAACTAGTAGTTTTTTGGAAGCTTGGCAACCCCTTTCAAACGAAAGTGTTTTTCGCCAGTCTCTGCATGGGGTACTTCAAGAGGAAACAAACCAAAGAGATAGAACTTAGAACTACTTCATGGTAAAGTTTCAAGGAGCTAGCACAAACCGTGTTTGATTTAGAGTTTCAAACACATCTATCTATATAGCAGAAAACAGAGTGAAACCTAAAAATTCAAAGTGTTACTGGAAACGAACGCTTGAACTTTGAAGAGTATAAATTGGGCAGCCAAGTGGGCTTAGTGAACTGATCATTACCACCAAGTATCATCAAGTTTTGGTGAAAAAAAGTTTTGCTGAGATTTCAGCAAACTATTAGTTTTTTGGAAGCTTGGCCACCCCTTTCAAACGAAAGTGTTTTTCGCCAGTCTCTGCATGGTGTACTTCAAGAGGAAACAAACCATAAAGATGGAACATAGAACTACTTCATTTGGTAAAGTTTCAAGGAGCTAGCCAAACCGTGTTTGATTTAGAGATTCAAACACATCTATCTATATAGCAGAAAACAGAGTGAAACTTAAAATTCAAAGTGTTAAAGGAAACGAACGCTTGAACCTAGAAGAGTGAAAGTTGGGCAGGGAAATGGGATTAGTGAAATGATCATTACCACCTAGTATCATCAAGATTTGGTGAAAAAATGTTTGCTGAGATTTCAGCAAACTAGTAGTTTTTTGGAAGCTTGGCAACCCCTTTCAAAAGAAAGTGTTTTTCGCCAGTCTCTGCATGGGGTACTTCAAGAGGAAACAAACCAAAGAGATAGAACTTAGAACTACTTCATTTGGTCAAGTTTCAAGGAGCTAGCACAAAACATGATTGATTTAGAATTCCAAACACAGCTATCTGTGTAGGAGAAAACAGAGTGAAAAATAAAAATTCAAACTGTTACTGGAAACAAATGCTTCAACATAGAAGAATAAAAATTGGGCAGCCAAGTGGGATTAGTGAACTGATCATTACCACCAAGTATCATCAAGATTTGGTGAAAAAATGTTTGCTGAGATTTCAGCAAACTAGTAGTTTTTTGGAAGCTTGGCAACCCCTTTCAAACGAAAGTGTTTTTCGCCAGTGTCTCCATGGGGTACTTCAAGAGGAAACAAACCAAAGAGATAGAACTTATAACTCCTTCATTTGGTCAAGTTTCAAGGAGCTAGCACAAACCGTGTTTGATTTAGAATTCCAAACACATCTATCTATGTAGGAGAAAACAGAGTGAAAAATAAAAATTAAAACTGTTACTCGAAACGAATGCTTCAACCTAGAAGAATAAAAATTGGGCAGCCAAGTGGGATTAGTGAACTGATCATTACCACCAAGTATCATCAAGATTTGGTAAAAAAATGTTTGCTGAGATTCCAGCAAACTAGTGGTTTTTGGAAGCTTGGCAACCCCTTTCAAACGAAAGTGTTTTTCGCCAGTCTCTGCATGGGGTACTTCAAGAGGAAACAAACCATAGAGATAGAACTTTGAACTACTTCATTTGGTCAAGTTCCAAGGAGCTAGCACAAACCGTGTTTGATTTAGAATTCCAAACACAGCTATCTATGTATGAGAAAACAGAGTGAAACCTAAAAATTCAAACTGTTACTGGAAACGAATGCTTCAACCTAGAAGAATAAAAATTGGGCAGCCAAGTGGGATTAGTGAACTGATCATTACCACCAAGTATCATCAAGATTTGGTGAAAAAAGTTTTGCTGAGATTTCAGCAAACTAGTAGTTTTTTGGAAGCTTGGCCACCCCTTTCAAACGAAAGTGTTTTTTCACCAGTCTCTGCATGGTGTACTTCAAGTGGAAACAAACCATTGAGATGGAACCTAGAACTACTTCATTTGGTAAAGTTTCAAGAAGCTAGCAAAAACCGTGTTTGATTTAGAGTTTCAAACACATCTATCTATATATCAGAAAACAGAGTGAAACCTAAAAATTCAAAGGATTACTGGAAACGAACGCTTGAACCTAGAAGAATAAAAATTGGGCAGCCAAGTGGGATTAGTGAACTGATCATTACCACCAAGTATCATCAAGATTTGGTGAAAAAATGTTTCCTGAGATTTCAGCAAACTAGTAGTTTTTTGGAAGCTTGGCAACCCCTTTCAAAAGAAAGTGTTTTTCGCCAGTCTCTGCATGGGGTACATCAAGAGGAAACAAACCAAAGAGATAGAACTTAGAACAACTTCATTTGGTCAAGTTTCAAGGAGCTAGCACAAACCATGTTTTATTTAGAATTCCAAACACAGCTATCTATGTAGGAGAAAACAGAGTGAAAATAAAAATACAAACTGTTACTGGAAACGAATGCTTCAACCTAGAAGAATAAAAATTGGTCAGCCAATTGGGATTAGTGAACTGGTCATTACCACCAAGTATCATCAAGATTTGGTGAAAAAATGTTTCCTGAGATTTCAGCAAACTAGTAGTTTTTTGGAAACTTGGCAACCCCTTTCAAACGAAAGTGTTTTTCGCCAGTCTCTGCATGGGGTACTTCAAGAGGAAACAAATCATAGAGATAGAACTTAGGTCTACTTCATTTGGTCAAGTTTCACGGAGCTAGCACAAACCGTGTTTGATTTAGAGTTTCAAACACATCTATCTATATAGCAGAAAACAGAGTGAAACCTAAAATTTCAAAGTGTTACAGGAAACGAACGCTTGAACTTAGAAGAGTAATAATTGGGCAGCCAAGTGGGCTTAGTGAACTTATCATTACCACCAAGTATCATCAAGTTTTGGTGAAAAAAGTTTTGCTGAGATTTCAGCAAACTAGTAGTTTTTTGGAAGCTTGGCCACCCCTTTCAAACGAAAGTGTTTTTCGCAAGTCTCTGCATGGTGTACTTCAAGAGGAAACAAACCATAGAGATGGAACATAGAACTACTTCATTTGGTCAAGTTTCAAGGAGCTAGCACAAACCGTGTTTGATTTAGAGTTTCAAACACATCTATCTATATTGCAGAAAACAGAGTGAAACCTAAAAATTGAAAGTGTTACTGGAAACGAACGCTTGAACCTAGAAGAGTAAAAATTGGGCAGCCAAGTGGGCTTAGTGAACTGATCATTACCACCAAGTATCATCAAGATTTGGTGAAAAAATGTTTGCTGAGATTTCAGCAAACTAGTAGTTTTTTGGAAGTTTGGCAACCCCTTTCAAAAGAAAGTGTTTTTCGCCAGTCTCTGCATGGGGTACTTTAAGAGGAAACAAACCAAAGAGATACAACTTAGAACTACTTGTTTTGGTCAAGTTTCAAGGAGCTAGCACAAACCATGTTTGATTTAGAATTCCAAACACAGCTATCTATGTAGGAGAAAACAGAGTGAAAAATAAAAATTCAAACTGTTACTGGAAACGAATGCTTCAACCTAGAAGAATAAAAATTGGGCAGCCAAGTGGGATTAGTGAACTGATCATTACCACCAAGTATCATCAAGATTTGGTGAAAAAATGTTTGCTGAGATTTCAGCAAACTAGTAGTTTTTTGGAAGCTTGGCAACCCCTTTCAAACGAAAGTGTTTTTCGCCAGTCTCTGCATGGGGTACTTCAAGAGGAAACAAACCAAAGAGATAGATCTTAGAACTACTTCATTTGGTAAAGTTTCAAGGAGCTAGCCCAAACCGTGTTTGATTTAGAGTTTCAAAAACATCTATCTATATAGCAGAAAACAGAGTGAAATCTAAAAATTCAAAGTGTTACTGGAAATGAATGCTTCAACCTAGAAGAGTAAAAATTGGGCAGCCAAGTGGGCTTAGTGAACTGATCATTACCAGCAAGTATCATCAAGTTTTGGTGAAAAAAGGTTTGCTGAGATTTCAGCAAACTGGTAGTTTTGTGGAAGCTTGGCAACCCCTTTCAAACGAAAGTGTTTTTCGCCAGTCTCTGCATGGGGTACTTCAAGAGGAAACAAACCATAGAGATAGAACTTAGATCTACTTCATTTGGTCAAGTTTCACGGAGCTAGCACAAACCGTGTTTGATTTTAGTTTCAAACACATCTATCTATATAGCAGAAAACAGAGTGAAACCTAAAAATTCAAAGTGTTACTGAAAACGAACGCTTGAACCTAGAAGAGTGAAAGTTGGGCAGCCAAGTGGGATTAGTGAAATGATCATTACCACCAAGTATCATCAAGTTTTGGTGAAAAAATGTTTGCTGAGATTTCAGCAAACTGGTAGTTTTTTGGAAGCTTGGCAACCCCTTTCAAAAGAAAGTGTTTTTCGCCAGTCTCTGCATGGGGTACTTCAAGAGGAAACAAACCAAAGAGATAGAACTTAGAACTACTTCATTTGGTCAAGTTTCAAGGAGCTAGCACAAACCGTGTTTGATTTAGAGATTCAAACACATCTATCTATATAGCAGAAAACAGAGTGAAACCTAAAAATTCAAAGTGTTACAGGAAACGAACGCTTGAACCTAGAAGAGTAAAAATTGGGCAGCCAAGTGGGCTTAGTGAACTGATCATTACCACCAAGTATCATCAAGTTTTGGTGAAAAAAGTTTTGCTGAGATTTCAGCAAACTAGTAGTTTTTTGGAAGTTTTGCCACCCCTTTCAAACGAAAGTGTTTTTCGCCAGTCTCTGCATGGTGTACTTCAAGAGGAAACAAACCATAGAGATGGAATATAGAACTACTTCATTTGGTAAAGTTTCAAGGAGCTAGCACAAACCGTGTTTGATTTAGAGTTTCAAACACATCTATCTATATAGCAGAAAACCGAGTGAAACCTAAAAATTCAAAGTGTTACTGGAAACGAACGCTTGAACCTAGAAGAGTAAAAATTGGGCAGCCAAGTGAGCTTAGTGAACTGATCATTACCACCAAGTATCATCAAGATTTGGTGAAAAAATGTTTGCTGAGATTTCAGCAAACTAGTAGTTTTTTGGAAGCTTGGCAACCCCTTTCAAATGAAAGTGTTTTTCGCCAGTCTCTGCATGGGGTACTTCACGAGGAAACAAACCATAGAGATAGAACTTAGAACTACTTCATTTGGTCAAGTTTCAAGGAGCTAGCACAAACCGTGTTTGATTTAGAGTTTCAAACACATCTATCTATATAGCAGAAAACAGAGTGAAACCTAAAAATTCAAAGTGTTACTGGAAACGAACGCTTGAACCTAGAAGAATAAAAATTGGGCAGCCAAGTGGGATTAGTGAACTGATCATTACCACCAAGTATCATCAAGATTTGGTGAAAAAATGTTTCCTGAGATTTCAGCAAACTAGTAGTTTTTTGGAAGCTTGGCAACCCCTTTCAAAAGAAAGTGTTTTTCGCCAGTCTCTCCATGGGGTACTTCAAGAGGAAACAAACCAAAGAGATAGAACGTAGAACTACTTCATTTGGTCAAGTTTCAAGGAGCTAGCACAAACCATGTTTGATTTAGAATTCCAAACACAGCTATCTATGTAGGAGAAAACAGAGTGAAAATAAAAATACAAACTGTTACTGGAAACGAATGCTTCAACCTAGAAGAATAAAAATTGGTCAGCCAAGTGGGATTAGTGAACTGGTCATTACCACCAAGTATCATCAAGATTTGGTGAAAAAATGTTTCCTGAGATTTCAGCAAACTAGTAGTTTTTTGGAAGCTTGGCAACCCCTTTCAAACGAAAGTGTTCTTCGCCAGTCTCTGCATGGGGTACTTCAAGAGGAAACAAACCAAAGAGATAGAACTTAGAACTACTTCATGGTAAAGTTTCAAGGAGCTAGCACAAACCGTGTTTGATTTAGAGTTTCAAACACATCTATCTATATAGCAGAAAACAGAGTGAAACCTAAAAATTCAAAGTGTTACTGGAAACGAACGCTTGAACTTTGAAGAGTATAAATTGGGCAGCCAAGTGGGCTTAGTGAACTGATCATTACCACCAAGTATCATCAAGTTTTGGTGAAAAAAAGTTTTGCTGAGATTTCAGCAAACTATTAGTTTTTTGGAAGCTTGGCCACCCCTTTCAAACGAAAGTGTTTTTCGCCAGTCTCTGCATGGTGTACTTCAAGAGGAAACAAACCATAAAGATGGAACATAGAACTACTTCATTTGGTAAAGTTTCAAGGAGCTAGCCAAACCGTGTTTGATTTAGAGATTCAAACACATCTATCTATATAGCAGAAAACAGAGTGAAACTTAAAATTCAAAGTGTTACTGGAAACGAACGCTTGAACCTAGAAGAGTGAAAGTTGGGCAGGGAAATGGGATTAGTGAAATGATCATTACCACCTAGTATCATCAAGATTTGGTGAAAAAATGTTTGCTGAGATTTCAGCAAACTAGTAGTTTTTTGGAAGCTTGGCAACCCCTTTCAAAAGAAAGTGTTTTTCGCCAGTCTCTGCATGGGGTACTTCAAGAGGAAACAAACCAAAGAGATAGAACTTAGAACTACTTCATTTGGTCAAGTTTCAAGGAGCTAGCACAAAACATGTTTGATTTAGAATTCCAAACACAGCTATCTGTGTAGGAGAAAACAGAGTGAAAAATAAAAATTCAAACTGTTACTGGAAACAAATGCTTCAACCTAGAAGAATAAAAATTGGGCAGCCAAGTGGGATTAGTGAACTGATCATTACCACCAAGTATCATCAAGATTTGGTGAAAAAATGTTTGCTGAGATTTCAGCAAACTAGTAGTTTTTTGGAAGCTTGGCAACCCCTTTCAAACGAAAGTGTTTTTCGCCAGTGTCTCCATGGGGTACTTCAAGAGGAAACAAACCAAAGAGATAGAACTTATAACTCCTTCATTTGGTCAAGTTTCAAGGAGCTAGCACAAACCGTGTTTGATTTAGAATTCCAAACACATCTATCTATGTAGGAGAAAACAGAGTGAAAAATAAAAATTAAAACTGTTACTCGAAACGAATGCTTCAACCTAGAAGAATAAAAATTGGGCAGCCAAGTGGGATTAGTGAACTGATCATTACCACCAAGTATCATCAAGATTTGGTAAAAAAATGTTTGCTGAGATTCCAGCAAACTAGTGGTTTTTTGGAAGCTTGGCAACCCCTTTCAAACGAAAGTGTTTTTCGCCAGTCTCTGCATGGGGTACTTCAAGAGGAAACAAACCATAGAGATAGAACTTTGAACTACTTCATTTGGTCAAGTTCCAAGGAGCTAGCACAAACCGTGTTTGATTTAGAATTCCAAACACAGCTATCTATGTATGAGAAAACAGAGTGAAACCTAAAAATTCAAACTGTTACTGGAAACGAATGCTTCAACCTAGAAGAATAAAAATTGGGCAGCCAAGTGGGATTAGTGAACTGATCATTACCACCAAGTATCATCAAGATTTGGTGAAAAAAGTTTTGCTGAGATTTCAGCAAACTAGTAGTTTTTTGGAAGCTTGGCCACCCCTTTCAAACGAAAGTGTTTTTTCACCAGTCTCTGCATGGTGTACTTCAAGTGGAAACAAACCATTGAGATGGAACCTAGAACTACTTCATTTGGTAAAGTTTCAAGGAGCTAGCAAAAACCGTGTTTGATTTAGAGTTTCAAACACATCTATCTATATAGCAGAAAACAGAGTGAAACCTAAAAATTCAAAGTGTTACAGGAAACGAACGCTTGAACCTAGAAGAGTAAAAATTGGGCAGCCAAGTGGGCTTAGTGAACTGATCATTACCACCAAGTATCATCAAGTTTTGGTGAAAAAAGTTTTGCTGAGATTTCAGCAAACTAGTAGTTTTTTGGAAGCTTGGCCACCCCTTTCAAACGAAAGTGTTTCTCGCCAGTCTCTGCATGGTGTACTTCAAGAGGAAACAAACCATAGAGATGGAACATAGAACTACTTCATTTGGTCAAGTTTCAAGGAGCTAGCACAAACCGTGTTTGATTTAGAGTTTCAAACACATCTATCTATATGGCAGAAAACAGAGTGAAACCTAAAAATTCAAAGTGTTACTGGAAATGAAAGCTTGAACCTAGAAGAGTAAAAATTGGGCAGCCAAGTGGGCTTAGTGAACTGATCATTACCACCAAGTGTCATCAAGATTTGGTGAAAAAATGTTTGCTGAGATTTCAGCAAACTAGTAGTTTTGTGGAAGCTTGGCAACCCCTTTCAAACGAAAGTGTTTTTCGCCAGTGTCTGCATGGGGTACTTCAAGAGGAAACAAACCATAGAGATAGAACTTAGAACTACTTCATTTGGTCAAGTTTCACGGAGTTAGCACAAACCGTGTTTGATTTAGAGTTTCAAACACATCTATCTCTATAGCAGAAAACAGAGTGAAACCTAAAAATTCAAAGTGTTACTGGAAACGAACGCTTGAACCTAGAAGAGTGAAAGTTGGGCAGCCAAGTGGGATTAGTGAAATGATCATTACCACCAAGTATCATCAAGTTTGGTGAAAAAATGTTTGCTGATATTTCAGCAAACTAGTAGTTTTTTGGAAGCTTGGCAACCCCTTTCAAAAGAAAGTGTTTTTCGCCAGTCTCTGCATGGGGTACTTCAAGAGGAAACAAATCAAAGGGATAGAACTTAGAACTACTTCATTTGGTCAAGTTTCAAGGAGCTAGCACATACCTTGTTTGATTTAGAATTCCAAACACAGCTATCTATGTAAGAGAAAACAGAGTGAAAAATAAAAATTCAAACTGTTACTGGAAACGAATGCTTCAACCTAGAAGAATAAAAATTGGGCAGCCAAGTGGGATTAGTGAACTGATCATTACCACCAAGGATCATCAAGATTTGGTGAAAAAATGTTTGCTGAGATTTCAGCAAACTAGTAGTTTTCTGGAAGCTTGGCAACCCCTTTCAAACGAAAGTGTTTTTCGCCAGTCTCTGCATGGGGTACTTCAAGAGGAAACAAACCATAGAGATAGAACTTAGAACTACTTCATTTGGTCAAGATTCAAGGAGCTAGCACAAACCGTGTTTGATTTAGAGTTTCAAACACATCTATCTATATAGCAGAAGACAGAGTGAAACCTAAAAATTCAAAGTGTTACTGGAAACGAACGCTTGAACCTAGAAGAGTGAAAGTTGGGCAGCCAAGTGGGATTAGTGAACTGATCATTACCACCAAGTATCATGAAGATTTGGTGAAAAAATGTTTGCTGAGATTTCAGCAAACTAGTAGTTTTTTGGAAGCTTGGCAACCCCTTTCAAACGAAAGTGTTTTTCGCCAGTCTCTGCATGGGGTACTTCAAGAGGAAACAAACCATAGAGATAGAACTTAGAACTACTTCATTTTGTCAAGTTTCACGGAGCTAGCACAAACCGTGTTTGATTAAGAGTTTCAAACACATCTATCTATATAGCAGAAAACAGAGTGAAACCTAAATTTCAAAGTGTTACTGGAAACGAACGCTTGAACCTAGAAGAGTAAAAGTTGGGCAGCCAAGTGGGATTCGTGAACTGATCATTACCACCAAGTATCATCAAGATTTGGTGAAAAAATGTTTGCTGAGGTTTCAGCAAACTAGTAGTTTTTTGGAAGCTTGGCCACCCCTTTCAAACGAAAGTGTTTTTCGCCAGTCTCTGCATGGGGTACTTCAAGAGGAAACAAACCATAGAGATGGAACATAGAACTACTTCATTTGGTAAAGTTTCAAGGAGCTAGCACAAACCGTGTTTGATTTAGAGTTTCAAACACATCGATCTATATAGCAGAAAACAGAGTGAAACCTAAAAATTCAAAGTGTTACTGGAAACGAACGCTTGAACCTAGAAGAGTGAAAGTTGGGAAGGCAAGTGAGATTAGTGAACTGATCATTACCACCAAGTATCATCAAGATTTGGTGAAAAAAGGTTTGCTGAGATTTCAGCAAACTAGTAGTTTTTTGGAAGCTTGGCAACCCCTTTCAAACGAAAGTGTTTTTCGCCAGTCTCTGCATGGGGTACTTGAAGAGGAAAAAAACCATAGAGAAAGAACTTAGAACTACTTCATTTGGTCAAGTTTCAAGTAGCTAGCACAAACCGTGTTTGATTTAGAGTTTCAAACACATCTATCTATATAGCAGAAAACAGAGTGAAACCTAAAAATTCAAAGTGTTACTGGAAACGAACGCTTGAACCTAGAAGAGTGAAAGTTGGGCAGCCAAGTGAGATTAGTGAACTGATTATTACCACCAAGTATCATCAAGATTTGGTGAAAAAATGTTTGCTGAGATTTCAGCAAACTAGTAGTTTTTTGGAAGCTTGGCAACCCCTTTCAAATGAAAGTGTTTTTCGCCAGTCTCTGCATGGGGTACTTCACGAGGAAACAAACCATAGAGATAGAACTTAGAACTACTTCATTTCGTCAAGTTTCAAGGAGCTAGCACAAACCGTGTTTGATTTAGAGTTTCAAACACATCTATCTATATAGCAGAAAACAGAGTGAAACCTAAAAATTCAAAGGATTACTGGAAACGAACGCTTGAACCTAGAAGAATAAAAATTGGGCAGCCAAGTGGGATTAGTGAACTGATCATTACCACCAAGTATCATCAAGATTTGGTGAAAAAATGTTTCCTGAGATTTCAGCAAACTAGTAATTTTTTGGAAGCTTGGCAACCCCTTTCAAAAGAAAGTGTTTTTCGCCAGTCTCTGCATGGGGTACATCAAGAGGAAACAAACCAAAGAGATAGAACTTAGAACAACTTCATTTGGTCAAGTTTCAAGGAGCTAGCACAAACCATGTTTTATTTAGAATTCCAAACACAGCTATCTATGTAGGAGAAAACAGAGTGAAAATAAAAATACAAACTGTTACTGGAAACGAATGCTTCAACCTAGAAGAATAAAAATTGGTCAGCCAATTGGGATTAGTGAACTGGTCATTACCACCAAGTATCATCAAGATTTGGTGAAAAAATGTTTCCTGAGATTTCAGCAAACTAGTAGTTTTTTGGAAACTTGGCAACCCCTTTCAAACGAAAGTGTTTTTCGCCAGTCTCTGCATGGGGTACTTCAAGAGGAAACAAATCATAGAGATAGAACTTAGGTCTACTTCATTTGGTCAAGTTTCACGGAGCTAGCACAAACCGTGTTTGATTTAGAGTTTCAAACACATCTATCTATATAGCAGAAAACAGAGTGAAACCTAAAATTTCAAAGTGTTACAGGAAACGAACGCTTGAACTTAGAAGAGTAATAATTGGGCAGCCAAGTGGGCTTAGTGAACTTATCATTACCACCAAGTATCATCAAGTTTTGGTGAAAAAAGTTTTGCTGAGATTTTAGCAAACTAGTAGTTTTTTGGAAGCTTGGCCACCCCTTTCAAACGAAAGTGTTTTTCGCAAGTCTCTGCATGGTGTACTTCAAGAGGAAACAAACCATAGAGATGGAACATAGAACTACTTCATTTGGTCAAGTTTCAAGGAGTTAGCACAAACCGTGTTTGATTTAGAGTTTCAAACACATCTATCTATATTGCAGAAAACAGAGTGAAACCTAAAAATTGAAAGTGTTACTGGAAACGAACGCTTGAACCTAGAAGAGTAAAAATTGGGCAGCCAAGTGGGCTTAGTGAACTGATCATTACCACCAAGTATCATCAAGATTTGGTGAAAAAATGTTTGCTGAGATTTCAGCAAACTAGTAGTTTTTTGGAAGTTTGGCAACCCCTTTCAAAAGAAAGTGTTTTTCGCCAGTCTCTGCATGGGGTACTTTAAGAGGAAACAAACCAAAGAGATACAAGTTAGAACTACTTGTTTTGGTCAAGTTTCAAGGAGCTAGCACAAACCATGTTTGATTTAGAATTCCAAACACAGCTATCTATGTAGAAGACAACAGAGTGAAAAATAAAAATTCAAACTGTTACTGGAAACGAATGCTTCAACCTAGAAGAATAAAAATTGGGCAGCCAAGTGGGATTAGTGAACTGATCATTACCACCAAGTATCATCAAGATTTGGTGAAAAAATGTTTGCTGAGATTTCAGCAAACTAGTAGTTTTTTGGAAGCTTGGCAACCCCTTTCAAACGAAAGTGTTTTTCGCCAGTCTCTGCATGGGGTACTTCAAGAGGAAACAAACCAAAGAGATAGATCTTAGAACTACTTCATTTGGTAAAGTTTCAAGGAGCTAGCCCAAACCGTGTTTGATTTAGAGTTTCAAAAACATCTATCTATATAGCAGAAAACAGAGTGAAATCTAAAAATTCAAAGTGTTACTGGAAATGAATGCTTCAACCTAGAAGAGTAAAAATTGGGCAGCCAAGTGGGCTTAGTGAACTGATCATTACCAGCAAGTATCATCAAGTTTTGGTGAAAAAAGGTTTGCTGAGATTTCAGCAAACTGGTAGTTTTTTGGAAGCTTGGCCACCCCTTTCAAACGAAAGTGTTTTTCGCCAGTCTCTGCATGGGGTACTTCAAGAGGAAACAAACCATAGAGATAGAACTTAGATCTACTTCATTTGGTCAAGTTTCACGGAGCTAGCACAAACCGTGTTTGATTTTAGTTTCAAACACATCTATCTATATAGCAGAAAACAGAGTGAAACCTAAAAATTCAAAGTGTTACTGAAAACGAACGCTTGAACCTAGAAGAGTGAAAGTTGGGCAGCCAAGTGGGATTAGTGAAATGATCATTACCACCAAGTATCATCAAGTTTTGGTGAAAAAATGTTTGCTGAGATTTCAGCAAACTGGTAGTTTTTTGGAAGCTTGGCAACCCCTTTCAAAAGAAAGTGTTTTTCGCCAGTCTCTGCATGGGGTACTTCAAGAGGAAACAAACCAAAGAGATAGAACTTAGAACTACTTCATTTGGTCAAGTTTCAAGGAGCTAGCAAAAACCGTGTTTGATTTAGAGATTCAAACACATCTATCTATATAGCAGAAAACAGAGTGAAACCTAAAAATTCAAAGTGTTACAGGAAACGAACGCTTGAACCTAGAAGAGTAAAAATTGGGCAGCCAAGTGGGCTTAGTGAACTGATCATTACCACCAAGTATCATCAAGTTTTGGTGAAAAAAGTTTTGCTGAGATTTCAGCAAACTAGTAGTTTTTTGGAAGTTTTGCCACCCCTTTCAAACGAAAGTGTTTTTCGCCAGTCTCTGCATGGTGTACTTCAAGAGGAAACAAACCATAGAGATGGAACATAGAACTACTTCATTTGGTAAAGTTTCAAGGAGCTAGCACAAACCGTGTTTGATTTAGAGTTTCAAACACATCTATCTATATAGCAGAAAACCGAGTGAAACCTAAAAATTCAAAGTGTTACTGGAAACGAACGCTTGAACCTAGAAGAGTAAAAATTGGGCAGCCAAGTGAGCTTAGTGAACTGATCATTACCACCAAGTATCATCAAGATTTGGTGAAAAAATGTTTGCTGAGATTTCAGCAAACTAGTAGTTTTTTGGAAGCTTGGCAACCCCTTTCAAATGAAAGTGTTTTTCGCCAGTCTCTGCATGGGGTACTTCACGAGGAAACAAACCATAGAGATAGAACTTAGAACTACTTCATTTGGTCAAGTTTCAAGGAGCTAGCACAAACCGTGTTTGATTTAGAGTTTCAAACACATCTATCTATATAGCAGAAAACAGAGTGAAACCTAAAAATTCAAAGTGTTACTGGAAACGAACGCTTGAACCTAGAAGAATAAAAATTGGGCAGCCAAGTGGGATTAGTGAACTGATCATTACCACCAAGTATCATCAAGATTTGGTGAAAAAATGTTTCCTGAGATTTCAGCAAACTAGTAGTTTTTTGGAAGCTTGGCAACCCCTTTCAAAAGAAAGTGTTTTTCGCCTGTCTCTCCATAGGGTACTTCAAGAGGAAACAAACCAAAGAGATAGAACTTAGAACTACTTCATTTGGTCAAGTTTCAAGGAGCTAGCACAAAACATGTTTGATTTAGAATTCCAAACACAGCTATCTGTGTAGGAGAAAACAGAGTGAAAAATAAAATTTCAAACTGTTACTGGAAACGAATGCTTCAATCTAGAAGAATAAAAATTGGGCAGCCATGTGGGATTAGTGAACTGATCATTACCACCAAGTATCATCAAGATTTGGTGAAAAAATATTTGCTGAGATTTCAGCAAACTAGTAGTTTTTTGGAAGCTTGGCAACCCCTTTCAAACGAAAGTGTTTTTCACCAGTCTCTGCATGGGGTACTTCAAGAGGAAACAAACCAAAGAGATAGAACTTATAACTCCTTCATTTGGTCAAGTTTCAAGGAGCTAGCACAAACCATGTTTGATTTAGAATTCCAAACACAGCTATCTATGTAGGAGAAAACAGAGTGAAAAATAAAAATTAAAACTGTTACTCGAAACGAATGCTTCAACCTAGAAGAATAAAAATTGGGCAGCCAAGTGGGATTAGTGAACTGATCATTACCACCAAGTATCATCAAGATTTGGTAAAAAAATGTTTGCTGAGATTTCAGCAAACTAGTGGTTTTTTGGAAGCTTGGCAACCCCTTTCAAATGAAAGTGTTTTTCGCCAGTCTCTGCATGGGGTACTTCAAGAGGAAACAAACCATAGAGATAGAACTTAGAACTACTTCATTTGGTCAAGTTTCAAGGAGCTAGCACAAACCGTGTTTGATTTAGAATTCCAAACACAGCTATCTATGTATGAGAAAACAGAGTGAAACCTAAAAATTCAAACTGTTACTGGAAACGAATGCTTCAACCTAGAAGAATAAAAATTGGGCAGCCAAGTGGGATTAGTGAACTGATCATTACCACCAAGTATCATCAAGATTTGGTGAAAAAAGTTTTGCTGAGATTTCAGCAAACTAGTAGTTTTTTGGAAGCTTGGCCACCCCTTTCAAACGAAAGTGTTTTTCACCAGTTTCTGCATGGTGTACTTCAAGTTGAAACAAACCATTGAGATGGAACCTAGAACTACTTCATTTGGTAAAGTTTCAAGGAGCTAGCAAAAACCGTGTTTGATTTAGAGTTTCAAACACATCTATCTATATAGCAGAAAACAGAGTGAAACCTAAAAATTCAAAGTGTTACAGGAAACGAACGCTTGAACCTGGAAGAGTAAAAATAGGGCAGCCAAGTGGGCTTAGTGAACTGATCATTACCACCAAGTATCATCAAGTTTTGGTAAAAAAAGTTTTGCTGAGATTTCAGCAAACTAGTAGTTTTTTGGAAGCTTGGCCACCCCTTTCAAACGAAAGTGTTTCTCGCCAGTCTCTGCATGGGGTACTTCAAGAGGAAACAAATCAAAGAGATAGAACTTAGAACTACTTCATTTGGTCAAGGTTCAAGGAGCTAGCACAAACCTTGTTTGATTTAGAATTCCAAACACAGCTATCTATGTAGGAGAAAACAGAGTGAAAAATAAAAATTCAAACTGTTACTGGAAACGAATGCTTCAACCTAGAAGGATAAAAATTGGGCAGCCAAGTGGGATTAGTGAACTGATCATTACCACCAAGTATCATCAAGATTTGGTGAAAAAATGTTTGCTGAGATTTCAGCAAACTAGTAGTTTTCTGGAAGCTTGGCAACCCCTTTCAAACGAAAGTGTTTTTCGCCAGTCTCTGCATGGGGTACTTCAAGAGGAAACAAACGATAGAGATAGAACTTAGAACTACTTCATTTGGTCAAGATTCAAGGAGCTAGCACAAACCGTGTTTGATTTAGAGTTTCAAACACATCTATCTATATAGCAGAAGACAGAGTGAAACCTAAAAATTCAAAGTGTTACTGGAAACGAACGCTTGAACCTAGAAGAGTGAAAGTTGGGCAGCCAAGTGGGATTAGTGAACTGATCATTACCACCAAGTATCATGAAGATTTGGTGAAAAAATGTTTGCTGAGATTTCAGCAAACTAGTAGTTTTTTGGAAGCATGGCAACCCCTTTCAAACGAAAGTGTTTTTCGCCAGTCTCTGCATGGGGTACTTCAAGAGGAAACAAACCATAGAGATAGAACTTAGAACTACTTCATTTTGTCAAGTTTCACGGAGCTAGCACAAACCGTGTTTGATTTAGAGTTTCAAACACATCTATCTATATAGCAGAAAACAGAGTGAAACCTAAATTTCAAAGTGTTACTGGAAACGAACGCTTGAACCTAGAAGAGTAAAAGTTGGGCAGCCAAGTGGAATTCGTGAACTGATCATTACCACCAAGTATCATCAAGATTTGGTGAAAAAATGTTTGCTGAGGTTTCAGCAAACTAGTAGTTTTTGGAAGCTTGGCCACCCCTTTCAAACGAAAGTGTTTTTCGCCAGTCTCTGCATGGTTTACTTCAAGAGGAAACAAACCATAGAGATGGAACATAGAACTACTTCATTTGTTAAAGTTTCAAGGAGCTAGCACAAACCGTGTTTGATTTAGAGTTTCAAACACATCGATCTATATAGCAGAAAACAGAGTGAAACCTAAATATTCAAAGTGTTACTGGAAACGAACGCTTGAACCTAGAAGAGTAAAAATTGGGCAGCCAAGTGGGCTTAGTGAACTGATCATTTACACTAAGTATCATCAAGATTTGGTGAAAAAATGTTTGCTGAGATTTCAGCAAACTAGTAGTTTTGTGGAAGCTTGGCAACCCCTTTCAAACGAAAGTGTTTTTCGCCAGTCTCTGCATGGGTTTCTTCAAGAGGAAACAAACCATAGAGATAGAACTTAGAACTACTTATTTTGTCAAGTTTCACGGAGCTAGCACAAACCGTGTTTTATTTAGAGTTTCAAACACATCTATCTATATAGCAGAAAACAGAGTGAAACCTAAAAATTCAAAGTGTTACTGGAAACGAACGCTTGAACCTAGAAGAGTGAAAGTTGGGCAGGCAAGTGAGATTAGTGAACTGATCATTACCACCAAGTATCATCAAGATTTGGTGAAAAAATGTTTGCTGAGATTTCAGCAAACTAGTAGTTTTTTGGAAGCTTGGCAACCCCTTTCAAACGAAAGTGTTTTTCGCCAGTCTCTGCATGGGGTACTTGAAGAGGAAAAAAACCATAGAGATAGAACTTAGAACTACTTCATTTGGTCAAGTTTCAAGGAGCTAGCACAAACCGTGTTTGATTTAGAGTTTCAAACACATCTATCTATATAGCAGAAAACAGAGTGAAACCTAAAAATTCAAAGTGTTACTGGAAACGAACGCTTGAACCTAGAAGAGTGAAAGTTGGGCAGCCAAGTGAGATTAGTGAACTGATTATTACCACCAAGTATCATCAAGATTTGGTGAAAAAATGTTTGCCGAGATTTCAGGAAACTAGTAGCTTTTTGGAAGCTTGGCAACCCCTTTCAAACGAAAGTGTTTTTCGCCAGTCTCTGCATGGGGTACTTCCAGAGGAAACAAACCATAGAGATAGAACTTCGAACTACTTCATTTGATCAAGTTTCAAGGAGCTAGCGCAAACCGTGTTTGATTTAGAATTCCAAACACATCTATCTATGTAGGAGAAAACAGAGTGAAACCTAAAAATTCAAACTGTTACTGGAAACGAATGCTTCAACCTAGAAGAATAAAAATTGGGTAGCCAAATGGGATTAGTGAACTGATAATTACCACCAAGTATCATCAAGATTTGGTGAAAAAATGTTTGCTGAGATTTCAGCAAACTAGTAGTTTTCTGGAAGCTTGGCAACCCCTTTCAAACGAAAGTGTTTTTCGCCAGTCTCTGCATGGGGTACTTCAAGAGGAAACAAACCATAGAGATAGAACTTAGAACTACTTCATTTGGTCAAGTTTCAAGGAGCTAGCACAAACCGTGTTTGATTTAGAGTTTCAAACACATCTATCTATATAGCAGAAGACAGAGTGAAACCTAAAAATTCAAAGTGTTACTGGAAACGAACGCTTGAACCTAGAAGAGTGAAAGTTGGGCAGCCAAGTGGGCTTAGTGAACAGATCATTACCACCAAGGATCATCAAGATTTGGTGAAAAAATGTTTGCTGAGATTTCAGCAAACTAGTAGTTTTTTGGAAGCTTGGCAACCCCTTTCAAACGAAAGTGTTTTTCGACAGTCTCTGCATGGGGTACTTCAAGAGGAAACAAACCACAGAGATAGAACTTAGAACTACTTCATTTTGTCAAGTTTCACGGAGCTAGCACAAACCGTGTTTGATTTAGAGTTTCAAACACATCTATCTATATAGCAGAAAACAGAGTGAAACCTAAATTTCAAAGTGTTACTGGAAACGAACGCTTGAACCTAGAATAGTAAAAGTTGGGCAGCCAAGTGGGATTCGTGAACTGATCATTACCACCAAGTATCATCAAGATTTGGTGAAAAAATGTTTGCTGAGATTTCAGCAAACTAGTAGTTTTTGGAAGCTTGGCCACCCCTTTCAAACGAAAGTGTTTTTTGCCAGTCTCTGCATGGTGTACTTCAAGAGGAAACAAACCATAAAGATGGAACATAGAACTACTTCACTTGGTAAAGTTTCAAGGAGCTAGCACAAACCGTGTTTGAGAGTTTCAAACACATCTATCTATATAGCAGAAAACAGAGTGAAACCTAAAAATTCAAAGTGTTACTGGAAACGAACGCTTGAACCTAGAAGAGTGAAAGTTGGGCAGCCAAGTGAGATTAGTGAACTGATCATTACCACCAAGTATCATGAAGATTTGGTGAAAAAAGGTTTGCTGAGATTTCAGCAAACTAGTAGTTTTTTGGAAGCTTGGCCACCCCTTTCAAAAGAAAGTGTTTTTCGCCAGTCTCTGCATGGGGTACTTCAAGAGGAAACAAACCATAGAGATAGAACTTAGAACTACTTCATTTGATCAAGTTTCAAGGAGCTAGCACAAACCGTGTTTGATATAGAGTTTCAAACACATCTATCTATATAGCAGAAAACAGAGTGAAACCTAAAAATTCAAAGTGTTACTGGAAACGAACGCTTGAACCTAGAAGAGTGAAAGTTGGGCAGCCAAGTGGGATTAGTGAACTGATCATTACCACCATGTATCATCAGGTTTTGGTGAAAAAAGTTTTGCTGAGATTTCAGCAAACTAGTAGTTTTTTGGAAGCTTGGCAACCCTTTCAAACGAAAGTGTTTTTCGCCAGTCTCTGCATGGGGTACTTCAAGAGGAAACAAACCATAGAGATAGAACTTAGAACTACTTCATTTGGTCAAGTTTCAAGGAGCTAGCACAAACCATGTTTGATTAGAATTCCAAACACAGCTATCTATGTAGGAGAAAACAGAGTGAAACCTAAAAATTCAAACTGTTACTGGAAATGAATGCTTCAACCTAGAAGAATAAAAACTGGGCAGCCAAGTGGGATTAGTGAACTGATCATTACCACCAAGTATCATCAAGATTTGGTGAAAAAAGGTTTGCTGAGATTTCAGCAAACTAGTAGTTTTTGGAAGCTTGGCCACCCCTTTCAAAAGAAAGTGTTTTCGCCAGTCTCTGCATGGGGTACTTCAAGAGGAAACAAACCATAGAGATAGAACTTAGAACTACTTCATTTGGATCAAGTTTCAAGGAGCTAGCACAACCGTGTTTGATATAGAGTTTCAAACACATCTATCTATATAGCAGAAAACAGAGTGAAACCTAAAAATTCAAAAGTGTTACTGGAAACGAACGCTTGAACCTAGAAGAGTGAAAGTTGGGCAGCCAAGTGGGATTAGTGAACTGATCATTACCACCATGTATCATCAAGTTTTGGTGAAAAAAGTTTTGCTGAGATTTCAGCAAACTAGTAGTTTTTGGAAGCTTGGCAACCCCTTTCAAACGAAAGTGTTTTTCGCCAGTCTCTGCATGGGGTACTTCAAGAGGAAACAAACCATAGAGATAGAACTTAGAACTACTTCATTTGGTCAAGTTTCAAGGAGCTAGCACAAACCATGTTTGATTTAGAATTCCAAACACAGCTATCTATGTAGGAGAAAACAGAGTGAAACCTAAAAATTCAAACTGTTACTGGAAATGAATGCTTCAACCTAGAAGAATAAAAACTGGGCAGCCAAGTGGGATTAGTGAACTGATCATTACCACCAAGTATCATCAAGATTTGGTGAAAAAAGGTTTGCTGAGATTTCAGCAAACTATGTTTTTTGGAAGCTTGGCAACCCCTTTCAAACGAAAGTGTTTTTCGCCAGTCTCTGCATGGGGTACTTCAAGAAGAAACAAACCATAGAGATAGAACTTAGAACTACTTCATTTGGTCAAGTTTCAAGGAGCTAGCACAAACCGTGTTTGATTTAGAGTTTCAAACACATCTATCTATATAGCAGAAGACAGAGTGAAACCTAAAAATTCAAAGTGTTACTGGAAACGAACGCTTGAACCTAGAAGAGTGAAAGTTGGGCAGCCAAGTGGGATTAGTGAACTGATCATTACCACCAAGTATCATCAAGATTTGGTGAAAAAATTTTTGCTGAGATTTCATCAAACTAGTAGTTTTTTGGAAGCTTGGCAACCCCTTTCAAACGAAAGTGTTTTTCGCCAGTCTCTGCATGGGGTACTTCAAGAGGAAACAAACCATAGAGATAGAACTTAGAACTACTTCATTTGGTCATGTTTCAAGGAGCTAGCACAAACCGTGTTTGATTTAGAATTCCAAACACAGCTATCTATGTATGAGAAAACAGAGTGAAACCTAAAAATTCAAACTGTTACTGGAAACGAATGCTTCAACCTAGAAGAATAAAAATTGGGCAGCCAAGTGGGATTAGTGAAATGATCATTACCACCAAGTATCATCAAGATTTGGTGAAAAAATGTTTGCTGAGATTTCAGCAAACTAGTAGTTTTTTGGAAGCTTGGCAACCCCTTTCAAACGAAATTGTTTTTCACCAGTCTCTGCATGGGGTACTTCAAGAGGAAACAAACCATAGAGATAGAACTTAGAACTACTTCATTTGATCAAGTTTCAAGGAGCTAGCACAAACCGTGTTTGATTTAGAGTTTCAAACACATCTATCTATATAGCAGAAAACAGAGTGAAACCTAAAAATTCAAAGTGTTACTGGAAACGAACGCTTGAACCTAGAAGAGTGAAAGTTGGGCAGCCAAGTGGGATTAGTGAACTGATCATTACCACCAAGTATCATCAAGATTATGTGAAAAAATGTTTGCTTAGATTTCAGCAAACTAGTAGTTTTTTGGAAGCTTGGCCACCCCTTTCAAACGAAAGTGTTTTTCGCCAGTCTCTGCATGGGGTACTTCAAGAAGAAACAAACCATAGAGATAGAACTTAGAACTACTTCATTTGGTCAAGTTTCAAGGAGCTAGCACAAACCGTGTTTGATTTAGAATTCCCAACACAGCTATCTATGTATGAGAAAACCGAGTGAATCCTAAAAATTCAAACTGTTACTGGAAACGAATGCTTCAACCTAAAAGAATAAAAATTGGGCAGCCAATTGGGATTAGTGAACTGATCATTACCACCAAGTATCATCAAGATTTGGTGAAAAAATGTTTGCTGAGATTTCAGCAAACTAGTAGTTTTTTGGAAGCTTGGCAACCCCTTTCAAATGAAAGTGTTTTTTGCCAGTCTCTGCATGGGGTACTTCAAGAGGAAACAAACCATAGAGATAGAACTTAGAACTACTTATTTTGTCAAGTTTCACGGAGCTAGCACAAACCGTGTTTGATTTAGAGTTCAAACACATCTATCTATATAGCAGAAAACAGAGTGAAACCTAAAAATTCAAAGTGTTACTGGAAACGAACGCGTGAACCTAGAAGAGTGGAAGTTGGGCAGCCAAGTGAGATTAGTGAACTGATCATTACCACCAAGTATCATCAAGATTTGGTGAAAAAATGTTTGCTGAGATTTCAGCAAACTAGTAGTTTTTTGGAAGCTTGGGAACCCCTTTCAAACGAAAGTGTTTTTCGCCAGTCTCTGCATGGGGTACTTCAAGAGGAAACAAACCATAGAGATAGAACTTAGAACTACTTCATTTGGTCAAGTTTCAAGGAGCTAGCACAAACCATGTTTGATTTAGAATTCCAAACACAGCTGTCTATGTAGGAGAAAACAGAGTGAAACCTAAAAATTCAAACTGTTACTGGAAATGAATGCTTCAACCTAGAAGAATAAAAACTGGGCAGCCAAGTGGGATTAGTGAACTGATCATTACCACCAAGTATCATCAAGATTTGGTGAAAAAAGTTTTGCTGAGATTTCAGCAAACTAGTAGTTTTTTGGAAGCTTGGCAACCCCTTTCAAACGAAAGTGTTTTTCGCCAGTCTCTGCATGGGGTACTTCAAGAGGAAACAAACCATAGAGATAGAACTTAGAACTACTTCATTTGGTCAAGTTTCAAGGAGCTAGCACAAACCGTGTTTGATTTAGAGTTTCAAACACATCTATCTATATAGCAGAAGACAGAGTGAAACCTAAAAATTCAAAGTGTTACTGGAAACGAACGCTTGAACCTAGAAGAGTGAAAGTTGGGCAGCCAAGTGGGATTAGTGAACTGATCATTACCACCAAGTATCATCAAGATTTGGTGAAAAAATGTTTGCTGAGATTTCATCAAACTAGTAGTTTTTTGGAAGCTTGGCAACCCCTTTCAAACGAAAGTGTTTTTCGCCAGTCTCTGCATGGGGTACTTCAAGAGGAAACAAACCATAGAGATAGAACTTAGAACTACTTCATTGGTCATGTTTCAAGGAGCTAGCACAAACCGTGTTTGATTTAGAATTCCAAACACAGCTATCTATGTATGAGAAAACAGAGTGAAACCTAAAAATTCAAACTGTTACTGGAAACGAATGCTTCAACCTAGAAGAATAAAAATTGGGCAGCCAAGTGGGATTAGTGAACTGATCATTACCACCAAGTATCATCAAGATTTGGTGAAAAATGTTTGCTGAGATTTCATCAAACTAGTAGTTTTTTGGAAGCTTGGCAACCCCTTTCAAACGAAAGTGTTTTTCTCCAGTCTCTGCATGGGGTACTTCAAGAGGAAACAAACCATAGAGATAGAACTTAGAACTACTTCATTTGGTCATGTTTCAAGGAGCTAGCACAAACCGTGTTTGATTTAGAATTCCAAACACAGCTATCTATGTATGAGAAAACAGAGTGAAACCTAAAAATTCAAACTGTTACTGGAAGCGAATGCTTCAACCTAGAAGAATAAAATTGGGCAGCCAAGTGGGATTAGTGAACTGATCATTACCACCAAGTATCATCAAGATTTGGTGGTGAAAAAATGTTTGCTGAGATTTCAGCAAACTAGTAGTTTTTTGGAAGCTTGGCAACCCCTTTCAAACGAAATTGTTTTTCACCAGTCTCTGCATGGGGTACTTCAAGAGGAAACAAACCATAGAGATAGAACTTAGAACTACTTCATTTGGTCAAGTTTCAAGGAGCTAGCACAAACCGTGTTTGATTTAGAATTCCAAACACATCTATCTATGTAGGAGAAAACAGAGTGAAACCTAAAAATTCAAACTGTTACTGGAAACGAATGCTTCAACCTAGAAGAATAAAAATTGGGTAGCCAAGTGGGATTAGTGAACTGATCATTACCACCAAGTATCATCAAGAGATTTGGTGAAAAACTGTTTGCTGAGATTTCAGCAAACTAGTAGTTTTTTGGAAGCTTGGCAACCCCTTTCAAACGAAAGTGTTTTTCGCCAGTCTCTGCATGGGGTACTTCAAGAGGAAACAAACCATAGAGATAGAACTTAGAACTACTTCATTTGGTCAAGTTTCACGGAGCTAGCACAAACCGTGTTTGATTTAGAGTTTCAAACACATCAATCTATATAGCAGAAAACAGAGTGAAACCTAAATTTCAAAGTGTTACTGGTAACGAACGCTTGAACCTAGAAGAGTAAAAGTTGGGCAGCCAAGTGGGATTCGTGAACTGATCATTACCACCAAGTATCATCAAGATTTGGTGAAAAAATGTTTACTGAGATTTTATCAAACTAGTAGTTTTTTGGAAGCTTGGCAACCCCTTTCAAACGAAAGTATTTTTCGCCAGTCTCTGCATGGGGTACTTCAAGAGGAAACAAACCATAGAGATAGAACTTAGAACTACTTCATTTGGTCATGTTTCAAGGAGCTAGCACAAACCGTGTTTGATTTAGAATTCCAAACACAGCTATCTATGTATGAGAAAACAGAGTGAAACCTAAAAATTCAAACTGTTACTGGAAGCGAATGCTTCAACCTAGAAGAATAAAAATTGGGCAGCCAAGTGGGATTAGTGAACTGATCATTACCACCAAGTATCATCAAGATTTGGTGAAAAAATGTTTGCTGAGATTTCAGCAAACTAGTAGTTTTTTGGAAGCTTGGCAACCCCTTTCAAACGAAAGTGTTTTTCGCCAGTCTCTGCATGGGGTACTTCAAGAGGAAACAAACCATAGAGATAGAACTACTTCATTTAGTCAAGTTTCAAGGAGCTAGCACAAACCGTGTTTGATTTAGAATTCCAAACACATCTATCTATGTATGAGAAAACAGAGTGAAACCTAAAAATTCAAACTGTTACTGGAAACGAATGCTTCAACCTAGAAGAATAAAAATTGGGTAGCCAAGTGGGATTAGTGAACTCATCATTACCACCAAGTATCATCAAGATTTGGTGAAAAAATGTTTGCTGAGATTTCAGCAAACTAGTAGTTTTTTGGAAGCTTGGCAACCCCTTTCAAACGAAAGTGTTTTTCACCAGTCTCAGCATGGGGTACTTCAAGAGGAAACAAACCATAGAGATAGAACTTAGAACTACTTCATTTGTCAAGTTTCACGGAGCTAGCACAAACCGTGTTTGACTTAGAGTTTCAAACACATCTATCTATATAGCAGAAAACAGAGTGAAACCTAAATTCCAAAGTGTTACTGGTAACGAACGCTTGAACCTAGAAGAGTACAAGTTGGGCAGCCAAGTGGGATTCGTGAACTGATCATTACCACCAAGTATCATCAAGATTTGGTGAAAAAATGTTTGCTGAGATTTCAGCAAACTAGTAGTTTTTTGGAAGCTTGCCACCCCTTTCAAACGAAAGTGTTTTTCGCCAGTCTCTGCATGGTGTACTTCAAGAGGAAACAAACCATAGAGATGGAACATAGAACTACTTCATTTGGTAAAGTTTCAAGGAGCTAGCACAAACCGTGTTTGATTTAGAATTCCAAACATTGCTATCTATGTATGAGAAAACAGAGTGAATCCTAAAAATTCAAACTGTTACTGGAAACGAATGCTTCAACCTAGAAGAATAAAAATTGGGCAACCAAGTGGGATTAGTGAACTGATCATTACCACCAAGTATCATCAAGATTTGGTGAAAAAAAGTTTGCTGAGATTTCAGCAAACTAGTAGTTTTTTGGAAGCTTGGCAACCCCTTTCAAAAGAAAGTGTTTTTCGCCAGTCTCTGCATGGGGTACTTCAAGAGGAAACAAACCATAGAGATAGAACTTAGAACTACTTATTTTGTCAAGTTTCACGGAGCTAGCACAAACCGTGTTTGATTTAGAGTTTCAAACACATCTATCTATATAGCAGAAAACAGAGTGAAACCTAAAAATTCAAAGTGTTACTGGAAACGAACGCTTGAACCCAGAAGAGTGAAATTTGGGCAGCCAAGTGAGATTAGTGAACTGATCATTACCACCAAGTATCATCAAGATTTGGTGAAAAAAGGTTTCCTGAGATTTCAGCAAACTAGTAGTTTTTTGGAAGCTTGGCAACCCCTTTCAAACGAAAGTGTTTTTCGCCAGTCTCTGCATGGGGTACTTCAAGAGGAAACAAACCATAGATATAGAACTTAGAACTACTTCATTTGGTCAAGTTTCAAGGAGCTAGCACAAACCGTGTTTGATTTAGAGTTTCAAACACATCTATCTATATAGCAGAAAACAGAGTGAAACCCAAAAATTCAAAGTGTTACTGGAAACGAACGCTTGAACCTAGAAGAGTGAAAGTTGGGCAGCCAAGTGGGATTAGTGAACTGATTCTATCCATTACCACCAAGTATCATCAAGATTTGGTGAAAAAAATGTTTGCTGAGATTTCATCAAACTAGTAGTTTTTTGGAAGCTTGGCAACCCCTTTCAAACGAAAGTGTTTTTCGCCAGTCTCTGCATGGGGTACTTCAAGAGGAAACAAACCATAGAGATAGAACTTAGAACTACTTCATTTGGTCATGTTTCAAGGAGCTAGCACAAACCGTGTTTGATTTAGAATTCCAAACACAGCTATCTATGTATGAGAAAAAAGAGAGTGAAACCTAAAAATTCAAACTGTTACTGGAAACGAATGCTTCAACCTAGAAGAATAAAAATTGGGTAGCCAAGTGGGATTAGTGAACTGATCATTACCACCAAGTATCATCAAGATTTGGTGAAAAAATGTTCGCTGAAATTTCAGCAAACTAGTAGTTTTTTGGAAGCTTGGCAACCCCTTTCAAACGAAAGTGTTTTTCGCCAGTCTCTGCATGGGGTACTTCAAGAGGAAACAAACCATAGAGATAGAACTTAGAACTACTTCATTTTGTCAAGTTTCACGGAGCTAGCACAAACCATGTTTGATTTAGAGTTTCAAACACATCTATCTATATAGCAGAAAACAGAGTGAAACCTAAATTTCAAAGTGTTACTGGAAATGAACGCTTGAACCTAGAAGAGTACAAGTTGGGCAGCCAAGTGGGATTCGTGAACTGATCATTACCACCAAGTATCATCAAGATTTGGTGAAAAAATGTTTGCTGAGATTTCAGCAAACTAGTAGTTTTTGGAAGCTTGGCCACCCCTTTCGAACGAAAGTGTTTTTCGCCAGTCTCTGCATGGTGTACTTCAAGAGGAAAAAAACCATAGAGATGGAACATAGAACTACTTCATTTGGTAAAGTTTCAAGGAGCTAGCACAAACCGTGTTTGATTTAGATTTTCAAACACATCTATCTATATAGCAGAAAGCAGAGTGAAACCTAAAAATTCAAAGTGTTACTGGAAACGAACGCTTGAACCTAGAAGAGTGAAAGTTGGGCAGCCAAGTGGGATTAGTGAACTGATCATTACCAACAAGTATCATCAAGTTTTGGTGAAAAAATGTTTGCTGAGATTTCAGCAAACTAGTAGTTTTTTGGAAGCTTGGCAACCCCTTTCACACGAAAGTGTTTTTCTCCAGTCTCTGCATGGGGTACTTCAAGAGGAAACAAACCATAGAGATAGAACTTAGAACTACTTCATTTGGTCAAGTTTCACGGAGCTAGCCCAAACCATGTTTGATTTAGAATTCCAAACACAGCTATCTATGTAGGAGAAAACAGAGTGAAACCTAAAAATTCAAACTGTTACTGGAAACGAATGCTTCAACCTAGAAGAAGAAAAATTGGGCAGCCACGAGGGATTAGTGAACTGATCATTACCACCAAGTATCATCAAGATTTGGTGAAAAAATGTTTGCTGAGATTTCAGCAAACTAGTAGTTTTTTGGAAGCTTGGCAACCCCTTTCAAACGAAAGTGTTTTTCGCCAGTCTCTGCATGGGGTACTTCAAGAGGAAACAAACTATAGAGATAGAACTTAGAACTACTTCATTTGGTCAAGTTTCAAGGAGCTAGCACAAACCGTGTTTGATTTAGAGTTTCAAACACATCTATCTATATAGCAGAAAACAGAGTGAAACCTAAAAATTCAAAGTGTTACTGGAAACGAACGCTTGAACCTAGAAGAGTGAAAGTTGGGCAGCCAAGTGGGATTCGTGAACTGATCATTACCACCAAGTATCATCAATATTTGGTGAAAAAATGTTTGCTGAGATTTCATCAAACTAGTAGTTTTTTGGAAGCTTGGCAACCCCTTTCAAACGAAAGTATTTTTCGCCAGTCTCTGCATGGGGTACTTCAAGAGGAAACAAACCATAGAGATAGAACTTAGAACTACTTCATTTGGTCATGTTTCAAGGAGCTAGCACAAACCGTGTTTGATTTAGAATTCCAAACACAGCTATCTATGTATGAGAAAACAGAGTGAAACCTAAAAATTCAAACTGTTACTGGAAGCGAATGCTTCAACCTAGAAGAATAAAAATTGGGCAGCCAAGTGGGATTAGTGAACTGATCATTACCACCAAGTATCATCAAGATTTGGTGAAAAAATGTTTGCTGAGATTTCAGCAAACTAGTAGTTTTTGGAAGCTTGGCAACCCCTTTCAAACGAAAGTGTTTTTCGCCAGTCTCTGCATGGGGTACTTCAAGAGGAAACAAACCATAGAGATAAGAACTGAGGAACACTTCATTTGTCAAGTTTCAAGGAGCTAGCACGAACCATGTTTGATTTACAGTTCCAAACACATCTATCTATGTAGGAGAAACAGAGGAAACCTAAAAATTCAAACTGTTACTGAGACGAACGCTTCAACCTAGAAGAACAAAATTGGGTAGCCAAGTGGGATTTGTGAACTCATCATTACCACCAAGTATCATCAAGATTTCGTGAAAAAATATTTGCTGGTATTTCGAAAACTCGTTAATTCTTAGAAGCTTGGCAACCCCTCTCAATGAAAGGGCTTTTCCACAGTCTGTGCTTAGGGCTACTTGAAGAGGAAACAAACCATAGAGACAAAACTGAGAACTCCTTTATTTTGTCAAGTTTCAAAGAGGTACTACGAACCATGTTGGATTTAGAG
>NW_027510662.1:0-31813 GCF_048772815.1 Callospermophilus lateralis
ATAGGCAGCAGAGCCAGGGGAAGCAGAAACCAGGAGAAGCAGGGAACAGGGGGATTAGGGCCCGGGGGAGCTGGGCCCATGGGGAGCAGGGCCCAGGGGAAGAAGGGCCCAGGGAAACAAGACTGGAGGGAATAGGGCCCAGGGGAACAGGGCCAGGAGGAAGAGGGCCAAAGGACAGGAGGTTCTGGGGAGCAGTGCCCAGAAGAGCAGGGGTAGTAGGAGCAGAGCCCAGGGGTAGCAGTACTAGAGGAGCACAGCCCAGGGGAGCAGGAACAGGGAGGATCAGGGCCCAGGGGAGCACGCCAGGGGGTATAGGACCAAGGAGAGCAGGTCCAGAGTCGTATGGCCCAAGGAACCAGGACTGGGGGGAGCAGGGCCCAGCGGAGAAGGGCCAGTGGGAGCTGGGCCCTGAAGGAGCAGGACCACGTGGAGCAGGCCCTATAGAAAGGAGGCCTACGGGGAGAAAGGCCCAGGAGAGCATGGCTAGGAAGAGTAAATCCCACAGGTAGTTGGGGCATGGGAAGCAAAACCAGGGTAGCAGGGACAATGGATAGCAGGACCAGGAGGAGGAGGGACCAGGGGGAGCGGGGCACAAAGGAACCAGGGTCCATGGAAGCAAATCAGGGGAAGCAGGGTCCAGAGAGCAGGTCCAGGGGTGAGCAGGGCCCAGTGAAGAACGACCAGGAGGAGCAGGATCTGGGGGAGCAGGACCAGAGGGAGCAGGTCCCAGGGGTGCAGGATCAGGAGGAACAGGTCCAGGGGGAGCAGGGCCAGGGGGAGCGGGGCCCAAGGAAGCAGGAGCAGGGAGAGAAGGGCCAAGAAGTTGCACTACTCAGGGGAAACAGAGCCCAGGGGGATTAGGGCACATGGGAGCAGGGCACATGGGAGCAGGGCCAGGAGGAGCAGGTTTTAGGTTGAGCAATACCAGGAGGAGCAGGTACCGGGGGAGCAGGTCTTGGGGAAGCAGTGCGTGGGACAGTAGGGCCAGGGACAGCAGGGTCCTAGGGTAAGCAGGACAGGGGGGAGCTGGGCCCAGGTAGAGGAGGTCCAGGGGTAGCAGAGCCCAGTAGATCAGTGCTAGGGATAGCAGGGCCCACAGAGAGTAGGGGCCGGGAGAGCAGTACAGGTGAACAGGGCCCATGGGGAACAGGACCAGGGGGAGCAGGGCCTAGGGGGAGCAGGGCACAGGGAAAACAGGGCCCAGGGGGTGCAGAGCTCAAGAACAGGACCAGGGAAGAGCTGGACTCAGTGAGTAGTGCCACGAGGAGCAGGGCCCAAGGGGGAGAAGGGCCCAGCAGAGCAGGGCCAGAAGGAAAAGGGCCCAGGGGGGGCAGGGCCCGGAGAACAGGGCCCAGGGGAGCAAGGCCAGGGGGAGCAGGCACAGAGAGCATGGCCCTGGGGAACAGAGTCAGGGGAGCAGGAACAGGGGAGCAGCACTGGAGGGAGTAGGGCCCAGGGGATAGAGCTGGGGTGGGCAGGGCCCAAGAGGAGCAGGTGGGGCAGTGTCCAGGGAGAGGAGTATTAGAGGACCAGGGATAAGGAGAGCAAGGCTAGGGGTGCAGAGCCCACAGGGAGTAGATCCAGGAGGAGAAGGGCCAGGGGAGCAGGGCGCAGGCGGAAAAGGGCCCAGGGAGAGCATTAGTAGGGGGAGCAGGTCCTGCAGGAGCTGGTCCCGGGGAATTAGGGCAAGGGGGAGCTGGGATAGCTCGAGCTAGGCCCAAGAGAAGCAGGGAACAGGGGGAGAAGGGCCCAGGGGATAAGGGCCCATGCAGAGCAAGATGAGGTGGAGCAGGGCCCAGGGGTGAAGGGTCCAGGGGTAGTAGGGTGCAGAGGAGCATGGCCCAGGGGAGCAGGGCCAGGGGAAGTAGGGCCCAGGAAAGCAGGGCCAGGTGAGCAGGGCCAGAGGGAATGGGGCCCGGGGAAGCAGGAACAGGGCTAGCAGGGCTAAGCGGGAGCAGGACTCAGGAAGAGGTGAGCCTAGTGGGGACCAGGGCCCAGGAAAGCAGGGCCAGGAGGATCAGGGCCCAGGAGAATCAGAAATCAGGGAGAATAGGGTCTAGGGTATTACGGACCATTTGGGGCAAGACCATGGGGAGCAGAGCCCACAGAGAGCAGGACCCAGGGGGAGCAGGGCTCAGGGAGCAGGGCCCAGAAGGAGCAGGGTCAAGGGAAGCTGGGCCAGGGGAAGCAGGGCTGAGGAGGAGTAGGGCCAAGGGGAGCAGGGCCATGGTGTTCAGGGCCAGGGGTTAAGTCCAGGAGGTGCAAGCCCCATGGAAGCAAAGCCATGGTTATCAGGACCAAGTGGAGCAGGCCACAAGGAGAGCAGAACCAGGGGATTAGGGCCAGGGGGAGAAGGGCCCAATGCAAGGGGGAACAGTCACCCAAGAAATCAGGACCAGATGGAGCAGGGCCAAATAGAGCGGGGCTCAGGGGAGCAGGGTCAGGGGGAATACAGCCTGAGTGAGCAGGACCAGAGGGAGCATGGCCCAGGGGAGCAGGGCCACAGAGGAGCACAGCTCAGGGGAGTAGGGCCCAGAGGTGCAGAGGCAGGGGGAACAGGGCAAGGAGGAGCATGGCTAGGGGGATCAGGGTCCAGGAGAAGAGAGAACATGGGAAAAAGGTTCAGGGAGAGCAGAGCCCATGGGGAGCAATACCAGGGGGAGCAGGGCCCAAGTGGGAAGGTCCCAGGGGAAATAGGGCAAGGGGAGCAGAGTCAAGGAGGAGTATGGCCCAGGGGAGCAGGCGCAAGGAAAGCAGGGACCAGAGGAGCAGGGCCCATGGGGAGAAGTGCCAGGGCAAAGGGCCCATGGGGAACAGGGCTAACGGAAGCAGGACACAAGCGGTACAGAACCCAAGGGAGCATGCCATGTGAATGCTGGTTCCAGGTTGACCAAGGCCCAGGAGGGGCATAACCAGGGGGGAGCAGGCCCCTGGGGAGCAGGACTGGAGGGAGTAGTGCCCAGGGGAGCAGAACCAGGGCCAGGTGGATCAGGGTCCAGGAAGAGGAGGACCAAGGATTGCAGGACCCAGGAGAGCAGGACCCAGGAGAGCAGGGCTAGGGAGTACAGAGCCCACAGGGAGTAGGGCCAGAGGGAGTACGGCCAATGGGGAACAGTATCAGGGAGAGCATGGCCCGGGGAAGCAGGGCCATGGGAAGCAGCAATTGGAGGTGCATGGCTCTGGTGCATGTACTAGAAGGAGCAGAGCCCATTGGGAGTAGGGCCAGGGGGAGCAGACTCAGGGGTAGCAGAGTTTGGACTAGCAGGGCACAGGGAAGCAGGGCCTAGGAAAGGAGGGCAAGGGGGGCCAGTTCTATAGGGAGTAGAGCCCAGGAAACAGGACCAGGGGAGCAAGGCCAAGGGGGAGGTAGTTGCAGGAAAGCAGGACCAGAGGGAGCAGGGCCCAGGGTAGGAGGGCCTAGAGGAGCAGAGTCAGGGGGAGCAGAGCCCAGGGGAGAAGGGCAAGGGAAGCAAGGCCCAGAAGAGCAGGGCCCAGGGGAGCAGGACCTGGTGTGCAGGGCCCAGGGAAGCAGGACTGCGGGGGTTAGGGCCCAAGGGAGCAGGACCATGAGGAGCAGCACCCAGGAAGAGCAGGACCGGGCAGAGCAGGGCCCAGGGAGAGAAGGACCACGGGGTCCAGAACCCAGGAGAGCAGGGTTAAGGGGAACAGTGACTAAAGGGAGCAGGGCCAGGGAAATAAGTTACCAGAGGAGCAGGGCCCAGTTGATCATAGCCAGGGTGAAAAGGGAAAGGGGGCAAGGGCCCAGTGAGAGCAGTACCAGAGATAGCAGGTCCCAGGGGAGGAGGGCCAGGGAAGCAGGGCAATAGGGAGCAGGTCCAGGGGAAGCAGAACCCGGGAGAAGCAGGAAACACGGGGATAAGGGCACGGGGGAGCTGGGCCCATGGGGAGCAGGGCTCAGGGGATGAAGGGCCCAGGGGAACAGGAATGGAGGGAATAGGGCCCAGGGGAACAGGGCAAAGGACAGGAGGATCAGGGGAGCAGGGCCCAGGAGAGCAGGGCTAGTAGGATCAGAGCTCACAGGGAGTGGGGCCTGAGGGAGCAGGGACAGGGGAGCAGGGCTCAAGGGTAGTGGAGCCCAGGGGGTAGAAGGGCGTAGCGGAGCAGGGCCAGGAAGAGCAGGGCCCAGGGGTAGCAGTACCAGAGTAGCACAGCCCAGGGGAGCAGGGACAGGGAGGATCAGGGCCCAGGGGAGCAGGCCAGGGGGAATAGGACCAAGGAGAGCAGGTCCAGGGTCGTAGGGCCCAAGGAACCAGGACTGGGGGGAGCAGGGCCCAGGGGAGAAGGGCCAGTGGGAGCAGGGCCCGGGAGGAGCAGAACCACATGAAGCAGGCCCCATAGAAAGGAGGCCTATGGGGAGAAAGGCCCAGGAGACAATGGCTAGGGGGAGCAGACCCCACAGCGAGATGGGGCACGGGAAGCAAAACCAGGGTAGCAGCGACAATGGAGAACAGGACAAGGGGGAGGAGGTACTAGGGGGAGCGGGACACAGGGGAACCAGGGTCCAGGGAAGCAAAATCAGGGGGAGCAGGGCCCAGCGAGCAGGTCCAGGGGTGAGCAGGGCCCAGTGGAGAAGGGCCAGGTGGAACAGGGTCCGGGGGAGCAGGACCAGAGGGAGCAGGTCCCAGGGGAGCAGGATCAGGAGGAACAGGTCCAGGGTGAACAGGGCCAGTGGGAGCAGGGCCCAAGGAAGCAGGACCAGGGAATGCAGGGGCAAGAATTTGCAGTGCTCAGGGGGAACAGAGCCCAGGGGGAGCAGGGCACATGGGAGCAAGACCAGGAGGAGCAGGTCCCAGGGGGAGCAGTACCAGGAGGAGCAGGTCCTGGAGGAGCGGGTCCCAGGGAAGTAGGGCAAGGGGGAGCTGGGATAGGGGGAACAAGGCCCATGAGAAGCAGGGAACAGGGGGAGAAGGGCCCAGGGGAGCAGGGCCCATGTGGAGCCAGACCAGGTGGAGCAGGGCCCAGGGGGGAAGGGTACAGGGGAAGTAGGGTGCAGAGGAGCATAGCCCAGGGGAGCAGGGCCAGGGGAAGTTGGGCCCAGGAAAGCAGGGCCCGGTGAGCAGGGCCAGAGGGAATGGGGCCCGGGGAAGCAGGAACAGGGCGAGTAGGGAGAAGCGGGAAGAGGACTCAGGAAGAGGTGAGCCCAGTGGGGAGCAGGGCCCAAGAAAGCAGGGACAGGAGGAGCAGGGCCCAGGAGAATCAGAAATCAGGGAGAATAGTGTCCGGGGTATTGCAGGACAGCAGGGATAGTAGGAGCAGAGCCCACAGGGACTGGCGCCTGAGGGAGTAGGGACAGGGGAGCAGGGCTCAAGGGTCGCGTAGCCCAGCGGAAAGAAGGGTTTAGCGGAGCAGGGCCAGGAAGAGCAGGGCCCAGGGGTAGCAGTACCAGAGGAGCACAGCGCAGGGGAGCAGGGACAGGGAGGATCAGGGCCCAGGGGGCAGGCCAGGGGGAATAGGACCAAGGAGAGCAGGTCCAGGGTCGTAGGGCCCAAGGAACCAGGACTGGGGGGAGCAGGGCCCAGGGGAGAAGGGCCAGTGGGAGCAGGGCCCGGTAGGAGTAGGACCACATGAAGCAGGCCCCATAGAAAGGAGGCCTACGGGGAGAAAGGCCCAGGAGACAATGGCTAGGGGGAGCAGATCCCACAGCGATTTGGGGCAAGGGAAGCCAAACCAGGGTAGCAGGGACAATGGAGAACAGCATAAGGGGGAGGAGGTACTAGGGGGAGCGGGACACAGGGGAACCAGGGTCCAGGGAAGCAAAATCAGGGGAGCAGGCCCCAAAGAGCAGGTCCCGGGGTGAGCAGGGCCCAGTGGAGAAGGGCCAGGAGGAGCAGGGTCCGGGAGAGCAGGACCAGAGGGAGCAGGTCCCAGGGGAGCAGGATCAGGAGGAACAGGTCCAGGGTGAGCAGGGCCAGTGGGAGCAGGGCCCAAGGAAGCAGGACCATGGAGAGCAGGGCCAAGAAGTTGCAGTGCTCAGGGGGAACAGAGCCCAGGGGGAGCAGGGCACATGGGAGCAGGGCCAGGAGGAGCAGGTACCGGGGGAGCAGTACGAGGGACAGCAGGGCCAGGGACAGCAGGGTCCTAGGGTAAGCAGGACAGGGGGGAGCAGGGCCCAGGGAGAGGAGGGCCAGAGGTAGCAGAGCCCAGTAGATCAGTGCTAGGGATAGCAGAGCCCACAGGGAGTAGGAGTAGGGAGAGGAGTACAGGTGAGCAGGGCCCATGGGGAACAGGACCAGGGGGAGCAGGATCCAGGGGTAGCAGGGCCTAGGGGGAGCAGGGCACAGGGAATACAGGGCCCAGGGGGAGCAGAGCCGAAGAGCAGGACCAGGGGAGAGCGGGACCCAGTGAGCAGTGCCACGAGGAGCAGGGCCCAACGAGGAGAAGGGCCCAGCAGAGCAGGGCCAGAAGGAAAAGGGACCAGGTGAGGGTAGGGCCCCGAAGAGCAGGGTCCAGGGGAGCCGGGGCAGGGGGAGTAGGCCCAGACCAGGCCCTTGGGAACAGTGTCAGAGGAGCAGGAACAGGGGAGCAGGACTGGAGGGAGTAGGGCTCAGGGGACAGGGCCAGTGTGGGCAGGGCCCAGGAGGAGCAGTTGGGGCAGGGTCCAGGGAGAGGAGTTTTAGAGGACCAGCGATGAGGAGAGCAAGGCTAGGGGTGCAGAGCCCACAGGGAGTAGAGCCAGGAGGAGAAGGGCCAGGCGAGAAGGGCCCAGGGAGAACATTACCAGGGGGAGCAGGACCTGGAGGAGCGGGCCCCGGGGAAGTAGGGCAAGGGGGAGCTGGGATAGGGGGAGCAAGGCCCAAGAGAAGCATGGAACAGGGGGAGAAGGGCCCAGGGGAGCAGGGCCCATGCGGAGCAAGACCAGGTGGAGCAGGGCCCAGGGGGGAAGGGTACAGGGGAAGTAGGGTGCAGAGGAGCATGTCCCAGGGGAGCAGGGCCAGGGGAAGTTGGGCCCAGGAAAGCAGGGCCCGGTGAGCAGGGCCAGAGGGAATGGGGCCCGGGGAAGCAGGAACAGGGCGAGCAGGGCTAAGCGGGAGCAGGACTCAGGAAGTGGTGAGCCCAGTGGGGAGCAGGGTCCAGGAAAGCAGGGCCAGGAGGAGCAGGGCCCAGGAGAATCAGAAATCAGGTAGGATAGGGTCCGGGGTATTAGGGACCATGTGGGGCAAGACCATGGGGAGCAGAGCCCACGGAGAGCAGGACCCAGGGCAAGCAGTGCCAGGGGAAGCAGGGTTGAGGTGAAGCAGCTCCCAGGGGAGCAGGGCCAGGGGGTGCAGGGCCAGGGGTTAGGTCCAGGAGGAGCAAGCCCCATTGGGAGCAGGGCCATGGTTATCAGGAACAAGTGGAGCAGGCCACAAGGAGAGCAGAACAAGGGGATTAGGGCCAGGGGGACAAGGGCCCAATACAAGGGGGAGCAGTCACTTAGAAAATCCGGACCAGAGGAAGCAGGGGCACACAGGAGTACAGCTCAGGGGAGTAGGGCCCAGAGGTGCAGAGCCAGGGGGAATAGGGCAAGGAGGAACATGGCTAGGGGGATCAGGGCCCAGGAGAAGCAGAGAACAGGTGAAGAAGGGTCCAGTGGAGCAGAGCGAATGGGGAGCAATACCAGGGGGAGCAGGGTCCAAGTGGGAAGTTCCCAGGGGGAATAGGGCACAGGGGAGCAGAGCCAAGGAGGCGTATGGCCCAGGAGAGCATGCCCAGGGATAGCAGGGACCAGAACAGGGCCCATGTGGAGCAGGGCCAGGGCAAAAAAGCCCATGGGGAGCAGGGTCAGGGGAAGCAGTACAAAAGGGGTGCAGGGCCCAGGGGAGCAGACCAAGTGTGAGTGGGTTCCAGGTTGAAGAAGGCCCATGAGGAGCATAAACAGGGGGAGCAGGGCCCTGGGGAGCAGGACTGGATGGAGTAGGGCCCAGTGGAGCAGAACCAGGGCCAGGTGGATCAGGGTCCAGGAAGAGGAGGACCAAGGGAAGCAGGGCCCAGGAGAGTGGGGCTAGGGCGTTCAGAGTCCACAGGGAGTAGGGACAGAGGGAGTAGGTCCAATGGGGAACAGTATCAGGGAGAGCATGGTCTGTGGGAAGAGGGCCATGGGGAGTGGGGCCAGGAGGAAAAGGGCCAAAGGTAGAAGGGCCCAGGGAGAGAAGTACCTTGGGGTTCAGGGCCAGGGAATTCAGGCCCAGGCTAGCAGGTCTAATGGGGAGCAGCGGTTGGAGGTGCATGGCTCAGGTGGAAGTGCATGGCTCAAGGAGGCCTACGGGGAGAAAGGCCCAGGAGATCATGGCTAGGGGGAGTAGATCCCACAGGGAGGTGGGGCACAGGAAGCAAAACTAGGGTAGCAGGGACAATGGAGAGCAGGACCTGGGGGTGGAGGGACCAGGGGGATTGGGGAACAGGGGAACCAGGATACAGGGAAGCAAAATAATGGGGAGCAGGGCCCAGAGAGCTGGTCCAGGGGTGAGCAGGGCCCAGTGGAGAAAGGCCAGGAGGAGCAGGGCCCAAGGGAAGCAAGACCAGGGGGAGAGTACCAGGAGGAGCAGGTACCAGGGAAGCACGCCCCGGGGAAGCAGTGCGAGGGACAGCAGGGCCAGGGACAGCAGGATCCTAGGGTAAGCAGGACAGGGGGCATTAGGGCCCAGGGAGAGGAGGGCCAGGGATAGCAGAGCCCAGTAGATCAGTGCAAGGGATAGCAGAGGCCACAGGGAGTAGGGGCAGGGAGAGCAGTACAGGTGAGCAGGGCCCATGAGAAACAGGACCAGGGGGAGCAGGATCCAGGGGGAAAGGGCCTAAGGGGAGCAGGGCACAGGGAAAACAGGGCCCAGGGGGAGAAGGGCCCAAGAGCAGGACCAGGGGAGAGCGGCACCCAGTGAGCAGTGCCACTAGGAGCAGGCCCAATGGGGGAAAAGTTCCCTGCAGAGTAGGGCCAGGGGGAGCAGGCCCAGAGAGCCGGGCACTGGGGAACAGAGTAGGGGAGCTGGAACAGGAGAGCAGGACTGGAGGGAGTAGGGCCCAGGGGACAGGGCCAGGGTGGGGAGGGCCCAGGAGGAGCAGGTGGTGCAGGGTCCAGGGGGGAAGGGTCCAGAGGAAGTAGGGTGGAGAGGAGCATGGCCCAGAAGAGCAGGGCCAGGGGAATTTGGGCCGAGGAAAGCAGGGCCAGGTGAGCAGGGCCAGAGGTAATGGGGCCCAGAGAAGCAGGAACAGGGCGAGCAGGTCTAAGTGGGAGCAGGACTCAGGAAGAGATGAGCCCAGGGAGGAACAGGGCCCAGAAAAGCAGGGCCAAAAGGAGCAGGGCCCAGGAGAATCAGAAATCAGGGAGAATAGGGTCCGGGGTATTGCAGGACAGCAGGGATAGTAGGAGCAGAGCACACAGGGAGTGGGGCCTGAGGGAGCAGGGACAGGGGAGCAGGGCTCAAGGATAGTGGAGCCCAGGGGGTAGAAGGGCCTAGCGGAGCAGGGCCAGGAAGAGCAGGGCCCAGGGGTAGCAGTACCAGAGGAGCACAGCCTAGGGGAGAAGGGACAGGGAGGATCAGGGCCCAGGGGAGCAGGCCAGGGGGAATAGGACCAAGGAGAGCAGGTCCAGGGTCGTAGGGCCCAAGGAACCAGGACTGGGGAGAGCAGGGCCCAGGGGAGAAGGGCCAGTGGGAGCAGGGCCCGGTAGGAGCAGGACCACATGAAGCAGGTCCCATAGAAAAGAGGCCTACGGGGAGAAAGGCCCAGGAGACAATGGCTAGGGGGAGCAGATCCCACAGCGAGTTGGGGCACGGGAAGCAAAACCAGGGTAGCAGGGACAATGGAGAACAGGACAAGTGGGAGGAGGTACTAGGGGGAGCGGGACACAGGGGAACCAGGGTCCAGGGAAGCAAAATCAGCGGGAGCAGGGCCCAGAGAGCAGGTCCAGGGGTGAGCAGGGCCCAGTGGAGAAGGGCCAGGAGGAGCAGGGTGCGGGGGAGCAGGACCAGAGGGAGCAGGTCCCAGGGGAGCAGGATCAGGAGGAACAGGTCCAGGGTGAGCAGGGCCAGTGGGAACAGGGCCCATTGAAGCAGGACCAGGGAGAGCAGGGCCAAGAATTTGCAGTGCTCAGGGGGAACAGAGCCCAGGGGGAGCAGGGCACATGGGAGCAGGGCCAGGAGGAGCAGGTCCCACGGGGAGCAGTACCAGGAGGAGCAGGTACCGGGGAAGCAGTACGAGGGACAGCAGGGCCAGGGACAGCAGTGTCCTAGGGTAAGCAGGACAGGGGGGAGCAAGGCCCAGGGAGAGGAGGGCCAGAGGTAGCAGAGCCCAGTAGATCAGTGCTAGGGATAGCAGAGCCCACAGGGAGTAGGGGCAGGGAGAGCAGTACAGGTGAGCAGGGCCCATGGGGAACAGGACCAGGGGGAGCAGGATCCAGGGGTAGCAGGGCCTAGGGGAAGCAGGGCACAGGGAAAACAGGGCCCAGGGGGAGCAGAGCCCAAGAGCAGGACCAGGGGAGAGAGGGACCCAGTGAGCAGTGCCACGAGGAGCAGGGCCCAAGGAGGAGAAGGGCCCAGCAGAGCAGGGCCAGAAGGAAAAGGGCCCAGGGGAGGGCAGGGCTTAGGAGAGCAGGGTCCAGGGGAGCCGGGCCAGGGGGAGTAGGCCCAGAGTAGGGCCCTTGGGAACAGAGTCAGGGGAGCAGGAACAGGGGAGCAGGACTGGAGGGAGTAGGGCCCAGGTGACCAGGGCCAGTGTGGGCAGGGCCCAGGAGGAGCAGTTGGGGTAGGGTCCAGGGAGAGGAGTATTAGAGGACCAGCGATGAGGAGAGCAAGGCTAGGGGTGCAGAGCCCACAGGGAGTAGAGCCAGGAGGAGAAGGGCCAGGGGAGTAGGGCCCACGCGGAAAAGGGCCGAGGGAGAACATTACCAGCGGGAGCAGGTCCTGGAGTAGCTGACCCCGGGAAGTAGGGCAAGGGGGAGCTGGGAGAGGGGGAGCAACCCCAAGAGAAGCAGGGAACAGGGGGAGAAGGAGCCAGAAGAGCAGAGCCCATGCAGAGCAAGAGCAGGTGGAGCAGGGCCCAGGGGGGAAGGATACAGGGGAAGTAGGGAGCAGAGGAGCATGGCCCAAGGGAGCAGGGCCAGGGGAAGTTGGGCCCAGGAAAGCAGGGCCAGGTGAGCAGGACCAGAGGGAATGGGGCCCGGGGAAGCAGGAACAGGGCGAGCAGGGCTAAGCGGGAGCAGGACTCAGGAAGAGGTGAGCCCAGTAGGGAGCAGGGCCCAGGAAAGCAGGGACAGGAGGAGCAGGGCCCGGGAGAATCAGAAATCAGGGAGAATAGGGTCCAGGGTATTACGGACCATGTTGGGCAAGATCATGGGGAGCAGAGCCCACGGAGAGCAGGACCCAGGGGGAGCAGGGCTCGGGGGAGCAGGGCCCAGAAGGAGCAGGGTCAATGGAAGCGGGGCCAGGGGAAGCAGGGCTTATTAGGAGCAGGACCCAGGGGAGCAGGGCCAGGGGGTGCAGGGCCAGCGGTTAGGTCCAGGAGGAGCAAGTCCCATGGGGAGCAGGGCCATGGTTATCAGGACTAAGTGGAGCAGGCCACAACGAGAGCAGAACCAGGAGATTAGGGCCAGGGGAATTAGGGCCCAATGCAAGGAGGAGCAGTCACCCAGGAAATCAGGACCAGAGGGAGCAGGGCCAAATAGAGCTGGGATCAGGAGAGAAGGATCAGGGGGAATACAGCCTGAGTGAGCAGGACCAAAGGGAGCATGGCCCAGGGGAGCAGGGCCACAGAGGAGCACAGCTCAGGGTAGTAGGGCCCAGAGGTGCAGAGCCAGGGGGAACAGGGCAAGGAGGAGCATGGCTAGGGGGATCAGGGCCCAGGAGAAGCAGAGAACAGGGGAAGAAGGGTTCGGGGGAGCAGAGCCCATGGGGAGCAGTACCAGGGGGAGCAGGGCCCAAGGTGGAAGGTCCCAGGGGGAATAGGGCACAGGGGAGCAGAGCCAAGGAGGAGTATGGCCCAGGGGAGCAGGCCCAGGGAAAGCAGGGCCCAGAACAGGGCCCATGGGGAGCAGGGCCAGGGTGAAAGGGCCCATGGGGAGCAGGGCAGGGGAAGCAGAACACAAGGGGTGCAGGGCCCAGAGGAGCAGGCCAAGTAGAACGGGTTCCAGGTTGACCAAAGCCCAGAAGGAGTATAACCAGGTGGAGCTGGGCCCTGGGGAGCAGGACTGGAGGGAGTAGGGCCCAGGGGAGCAGAACCAGGGCCAGGTGGATCAGGATCCAGGAAGAGTAGGACCACAGGGAGCAGAGCTCAGGAGAGCAGGCCAAGGGGAATAGGACCAAGGAGAGTAGGTCCAGGGTTGTAGGGCCCAAGGAACCAGGACTGGGGGGAGCAAGGCCCAGGGGAGAAGGGCCAGTGGGAGCAAGGCCCGGGAGGATCAGGACCACATGGAGCAGGCCCCATAGAAAGGACACCTACGGGGAGAAAGGCCCAGGAGTGCATGGCTAGGGGGAGCAGATCCCACAGGAAGTTGGGGCACTGGAAGCAAAACCAGGGTAGTAGGGACAATGGAGAGCAGGACCTTGGGAAGGAGGGACCAGGGGAACGGGGACAGGGGAATTACGGTCCAGGGAAGCAAAATCAGGGGGAACATGGATCACAGAGCAGGTCCAGGGGTGAGCAGGGCCCAGTGGAGATGGCCCAGGAGGAGCAGGGTCAGGGGGAACAGGACCAGAGGGAGCAGGTCCCTTGGGAGCAGGATTAGGAGGAACAGGTCCAGGGGGAGCAGGGCCTGTGGGATCGGGGCCCAAGGAAGCAGGACCAGGGAGAGCAGGGCCAAGAAGTTGCAGTGCTAGAAGGGAATAGAGCCCAGGGGAGCAGGGCACATGGGAGCAGGGCCAGGAGGAGCAGTACCAGGAGGAGCAGGTACCGGGGGAGCAGGCCCCGGGGAAGCAGTGTGAGGGACAGCAGGGCCAGGGACAGCAGGGTCCTAGGGTAAGAAGAACAGAGGGGAGCAGGGCGCAGGGAGACGAGAGCCAGGAGTAGCAGAGCCCAGTAGATCAGTGCTTGGGATATCAGAGCCCACAGGGAGTAGTTTAAGGGAGAGCAGTACAGGTGAGCAGGGCCCATGGGGAACAGGACCAGGGGGAGCAGGGCCTAGGGGGAGCAGGGCACAGGGAAAAAAGGGCCCAGGGGAGCAGAGCCCAAGATCAGGTCCATGGGAGAGCGGGACCTAGTGAGCAGTGCCACGAGGAGCAGGGCCCAAGGGGGAGAAGGGCCCAGCAGAGCAGGGCCAGGAGGAAAAGGGCCCACGGGGGGCAGGGCCCAGAGAGCAGGTCCAGGGGTGAGCAGGGCCCAGTGGAGAATGGCCAGGAGGAGCAGGGTCCGGGGGAGCAAGAGCAGAGGGAGCAGGTTCCAGGGGAGCAGGATCAGGAGGAACAGGTCCAGGGGGATCAGGGCCAGTGGGAGCGGGCCCCAAAAAGCCAAACCAGGGAGAGCAGGGCCACAAAGTTGCAGTGCTCTGGGGGAACAGAGCCCAGGGGGAGCAGGGCACATGGGAGCAAAGCCAGGACGAGCAGGTCCCAAGGGGAGCAAGAGCAGGGGGAGCAGTACCAGGAAGAGCAGGTACCAGGGGAGCAGGCCCACGGGAGCAGGGCCAGGGGAGCAGGCTTAGAGAGCAGGGCTCTGGGGAACAGAGTCAGGGGAGCAGGAACAGGGGAGCAGGACTGGAGGGAGTAGGACCCAGGGGACAGGGCCAGGGTGGGCAGGGCCCAGGAGGAGTAGGTGGGGCAGGGTCCAGGGAGAGGAGTATTAGAGGACCAGGGATGACGAGAGCAAGGCTAGGGGTGCAAAACCCACAGGGAGTAGAGCCAAGAGGAGAAGGGCCAGGCGACCAGGGCCCAGGCAGAAAAGGGCCCAGGGAGAGCATTACCAGGGGAACAGGTCCTGGAGGAGCTGTCCCCGGGGAATTAGGGCAAGGGGGAGCTGGGATAGGGGGAGCAAGGCCCAAGAGAAGCAGGGACAAGAAGAACAGGGCCTATGGGGAGCAGGGCCAGGAGGAAAGTGCTCAGGGGAGCAGGTCCAGGGGAAGTAGGACACAAGGTGTGCAGGGCCCAGGGTAGCAGGAATGGAGGGAGTAGGGCTCACGGGAGCAGAACCAGGGCCAGGTGGATCAGGGTCCAGGATGAGGAGGACCAAGGGGAGCAGGGCCCAGGAGAGCACGGCTAGGGAGTGCAGACCCCACAGGGAGTAGGGCCAGAGGCAGTGGGGCCAATGGGGAACAGTATCAGGGAGAGCATGGCCCGGGGGAGCAGGGCCATGGAGAGTGGGGCCAGGAGGAAAAGGGCCAAGGGTAGAAGGGCCCAGGGAGAGAAGTACCTGGGGGTGCAGGGCCCTGGAGTTCAGGCCCAGGGAACAGGTCCCATGGGGAGCAGCGGTTGGAGGTGCATGGCTCAGGTGAATGGTCTAGGGGCGCAGAGCCCATAGGGAGTAGGGCCAGGGGGAGCAGAGTCAGGGGGAGCAGAGTTTGGATTAGCAGGGCCCAGGGAAGCAGGGCCTAGGAGAGGAGGGCCTGGGGGGGCAGTTCAATAGGGAGTAGAGCCCAGGTAACAGGACCGGGTGAGCAAGGCCAATGGGGAGGTAGGTCCAAGAAAGCAGGACCAGAGGGAGCAGGGCCCAGGGTAGGAGGATCTAGAGGAGCAGAGCCAGGGGGACAGAGCCCAGGGGAGAAGGCCAACGGAAGCAAGGCCCAGAAGAGCAGGGCCCAGGGGAGCAGGGCCTGGTGTGCAGGGCCCAGGGGAGCAGGACTGTGGGAAGTAGGGCCCAAGTGAACAGGACCATGAGGAGCAGCACCCAGGAGGAGCAGGACCGGGCAGAGCAGGGCCCAGGGAGAGGAAAACCATTGGGTACAGAGCCCAGTAGAGCAGGGCCAGGGGTAGCAGTACCAGGGGAGCACAGCCCAGGGGAGCAGGGACAGGGAGGATCAGGGCCCAGGGGAGCACTCCAGGGGGAAAGGAGCAAGAAGAGCAGCTCCAGGGTCGTAGGGCCCAAGGAATCAGGACTGGGGGGAGCAGGGCCCAGGGGAGAAGGGCCAGTGGGTACAGGGCCCAGGAGAAGCAGGACCACGTGGAGCAGGCCCTATAGAAAGGAGGCCTACGGGGAGAAAGGCCCAGGAGAGCATGGCTAGGGGGAGCAGATCCCACAGGGAGTTGGGGCACGGGAAGCAAAACCAGGGTAGCAGGGGACAATGGAGAGCAGGACAAGGGAGAGGAGGGACCAGGGGGAGCGGGGCACAGGGGAACCAGGGTCCAGGGAAGCAAAATCACGGGGAGCAGGACCAGAGGGAGCAGGTCCCAGGGGAGCAGGATCAGAAGGAACAGGTCCAGGGGGAGCATGGCCAGTGGGAGCAGGGCACATGGGAGCACGGCCAGGAGGAGCAGGGCCCAAGGGGTGCAATAACAGAAGGAGCAGTACCAGGAGGAGCAGGTACTGGGGGACCAGGCCCTTGGGAAACAGTGCGAGGGACAGCAGAGCCAGGGACAGCAGGGCCAGGGACAGCAGGGTCCTAGGGTAATCAGGACAGGTGGGAACAGGGCCCAGGGAGAGGAGGGCCAGGGGTAGCAGAGCCCAGTAGAGGAGTGCTAGGGATAGCGGAGCCCACAGGGAGTAGGGACAGGGAGAGCAGTACAGGTGAGCAGGGCCCATGAGGAACAGGACCAGGGGTAGCAGGATCCAGGGGGAGCCCAAGTGGGAAAGTGCCAGGGGGAATAGGGAACAGGGGAGCAGAGCCAAGGAGGCGTATGGCCCAGGGGAGCAGGCCCAGGGAAAGCAGGGACCAGAAGAGCAGGGCTCATGAGAAGCAGCGGCAGGGGGAATGGGCTCAGGGGAGCAGGAACAGGGGATGCAGGACACAAGGGGTGCAGGCCCCAGGGGAGCAGGCCAAGTGGGAGCGGGTTGCAGGTTGACCAAGGCCCAGGAGGAGCATAACCAGGGGGAGCAGGGCCCTGGGGAGCACGACTGGACGGAGTAGGGCCCAGGGAAGCAGAACCAGGGCCAGGTGGATCAGGGTCCAGGAAGAGGAGGACCAAGGGGAGCAGGGCCCAGGAGAGTAGGGCTAGGGAGTGCAGAGCCCAGAGAGAGTAGGGCCAGAGGGAGTAGGGACAATGTGGAACAGTATCAGGGAGAGCATGGCCCAGGGGAGCAGGGCCATGGTGAGTGAGGCCAAGAGGAAAACGGCCAAGGGTAGAAGGGCCAAGGAAAGAAGTACCTGGGGGTGCAGGGCCCCGGAGTGCAGGGCTAAGGGGAACACTGCCTACAGGGAGTAGGGCCAGGAAAAGAAGTTACCAGAGGAGCAGTACCCAGGGACCCAGGGAAGCATAGCCAGGGAGAAAAGGGCAAGGGGGACAAGGGCCAGTGAGAGCAGTACCAGCGATAGCTGGTCCCAGGGGAGGAGGCCCACGGAAGCAGGGGAATAGGGAGCAGGGCCAGGGGAAGCAGAACCCAGGAGAAGTAGGGAATAGGGGGATAAGGGCCCGGGGAGCTGTGCCCATAGAGAGCAGGGCCCAGGGGATGAAGGGCCCAGGGGAAGAGGACTGGAGGGAATAGGGCCCAGGGGAACAGGGCCAGGGGGAAGAGGGCCAAAGGACAGGAGGATCTGGGGAGCAGGGCCCAGGAGAGCAGGGCTAGTAAGAAAAGAGCCCACAGCGAGTCGGGCCTGAGGGAGACGGGAAGGGGAGTAGGGCTCAAGATTAGCGGAGCTCAAGGGGTAGAAGGGCCTAGCGGAGCAGGGCCAGGAGGAGCAGGGCCCAGGGGTAGCAGTACCAGAGGAGCACAGCCCAGGGGAGCAGGGACAGGGTGGATCAGGGCCCAGGGGAGCACACCAGGGGGAATAGGATCAAGGAGAGCAGGTCCAGGGTGGTAGGGCCCAAGGAACAAGGACTGGGGGGAGCAGGGCCCAGGGGAGAAGGTCCAGTGGCAGCAGGGCCTCGGAGGAGCAGGACCACGTGGAGCAGTCTCCATAGAAAGGAGTCCTACGGGGAGAAAGGCCCAGGAGAGCATGGCTAGGGGGAGCAGATCCCACAGGGAGTTGGGGTACGGGAAGCAAAACCAGGGTAGCAGGGACAATGGAGAGCAAGACCAGGGGGAGGAGGGACCACGGGGAGCGGGGCATAGGGGAACCTGGGTCCAGGGAAGGGAAGCAAAATCAGGGGGAGCAGGGCCCAGAGAGCAGGTCCAGGGATGAGCAGGGCCCAGTGGAGTAGGGCCAGGAGGAGCAGGGTCTGGGGGAGCAGGACCAGAGGGAGCAGGTTCCAGCGGAGCAGGATGAGGAGGAACAGGTCCAGGGGCACAGGGCCAGGGGGAGCGGGGCCCAAGGAAGCAGGACCAGGGAGAGCAGGGCCAAGAAGTTGCAGTGCTCAAGGGGAACAGAGCCCTGGGTGAGCACGGCACATGTGAGCAGGACCAGGAGGAGCAGGGCTCAAGGGGAGCAAGACCAGTGGGAGCAGTACCAGGAGGAGCAGGTACCGGGGTAGCAGGCCCCGGGGAAGCAGTGCGAGGGACAGGAGGGCCAGGGAAAGCAGGGTCCTAGGGTAAGCAGGACAGGGGGGATTAGGGCCCAGGGAATGGAGGGCCAGGGGTAGCAGAGCCCTTTAGATCAGTGCTAGGGATTGCAGAGCCCACAGGGAGTAGGGGCAGGGAGAGCAGTACAGGTGAGCAGGGTCCATGGGGAACAGGTCAAGGGGGAGCAGTATCCAGGGGGAGCAGGGCCCAAGAGCAGGACCAGGGGAGAGCGGGACCCAGTGAGCAGTTCCACGATGAGCAGGGCCCACGGGGGAGAAGGGCCCAGCAGAGCAGGGCCAGGAGGAAAAGGGCCCAGGGGGGGCATGGCCCAGGAGAACAGGGCCCAGGGGAGCAGAGTCAGAAGAGCAGGAACAGGGGAGTAGGACTGGAGGGAGTAGGGCCCAGGGGAGCAGGGCCAGAGGAAGCAGGACACATGGGGTGCACGGCCCACTGGAGCATGCCAAGTGGGAGAGGGTTCCAGGTTGACCAAGGCCCAGGAGGAGCATAACCAGGGGGAGCATGGCCCTGGGGAGCAGGACTAGAGAGAGTAGGGCCCAGGGGAGCAGAACTAGGGCCAGGTGGATCAGGGTCCAGGAAGAGGAGGACCAAGGGGAGCAGGGCCCAGGCGAGTAGGCCTAGGGAAAGCAGAGCCCATGGGGTGCAGGGCCAGGGGAGAAGGGCACATGGGGTGCAGGTTCAAGGAGAGCAGCACCAGAGGGAGTCGGACCAGGGGGGAAAAGGCCAAGGGGAAAGGGCTCAGGGAGAGCAGTACCTGTGTGAGCAGGAGCAGGGCCAGGAGGAGTAGGGCTCAAGGGGAGCAAGACCAGGGGGAGCAGTACCAGGAGGAGTAGGTACCGGGAGAGCTCGCCCAGGGGAAGCAGAGCGAGGGACAGCAGGGCCAGTGACAGCAGGGTCCTAGGGTAAGCAGGACAGGGGGGATTAGGGCCCAGGGAGAGGAGGGCCAGGGATAGCAGAGCCAAGTAGATCAGTGCTAGGGATAGCAGAGGCCACAGGGAGTAGGGGCAGGGAGAGCAGTACAGGTGAGCAAGGCCGATGGGGAACAGGACAAGGAGGAGCAGGATTCAGGGGGAACAGGGCTTAAGGGGAGCAGGGCACAGGGAAAACAGGGCCCAGGGGGAGAAGGGCCCAAGAGCAGGACCAGGGGAGAGCGGAACCCAGTGAGCAGTGCCACGAGGAGCAGGCCCCAAGGGGGAGAATTTCCCAGCAGAGCAGGGCCAGGGGGAGCAGGCCCAGAGAGCAGGTCCCTGGGGAACAGAGTCAGGGGAGCAGGAACAGGGGAGCAGGACTGGAGGGAATAGTGTCCAGGGGACAGGGCCAGGGTAGGGAGGGCCCAGGAGGAGCAGGTGGGGCAAGGTCCAGGGACAGAAGTATAGAGGACCAGGGATGAGGAGAGGATATCTAGGGGTGCGGAGCCCACAGGGAGTAGAGCCAGGAGGAGAAGGGCCAGGGGAGCAGGGCCCAGTCGGAAAAGGGCTCAGGGAGAGCATTACCAGGGGGAGCAGGTCCTGGAGGAGCGGGCCCCGGGGAAGTAGGGCAAGGGGGAGCTGCGATAGGGGAGCAAGGACCAAGAGAAGCAGGGAACAGGGGGAGAAGGGCCCATGGGAGCAGGGCCCATGCGGATCAAGACCTGGTGGAGCAGGGCCCCAGGGGGAACGGTCTAGGGGAAGTAGGGTGCAGAGGAGCATGGCCCAGGGGAGCAGGGCCAGGAAACGTTGGGCCCAGGAAAGCAGGGCCAGGTGAGCAGGGCCAGAGGGAATGGAGCCCAGGGAAGCAGGAACAGGGTGAGCAGGGCTAAGCGGGAGCAGAACTCAGGAAGAGGTGAGCCCAGTGCGGAGCAGGGCCCAGGAGAGCAGGGCCAGGAGGAGCAGGGCCCAGGAGAATCAGAAATCAGGGAGAATAGGGTCCGGGGTATTACGGACCATGTGAGACAAGACCATGGGGAGCAGAGTCCAAGGAGAGCAGGACCCAGAGGGATCAGGGCTCGGGGGAGCAGGGCCCAGAAGGAGCAGGTTCAAGGGAAGCAGGGCCAGGGAAAGCAGGTCTGAGGAGGAGCAGGGCCCAGGGGCGCAGGGCCAGGGGATGCAGGGCCAGGGCTTAGGTCCAAGAGGAGCAAGCCCTATGGGGAGCATGGCCACGGTTATCAGGACCAAGTGGAGCAGGCCACAATGAGAGCAGAACCAGGGGATTAGGGCCAGAGGGAGAAGGGTCCAATGCAAGGGGGAGCAGTCACCCAGGATATCAGGACCAGAGGGAGCAGGGCCAAATAGTGCTGGGCCCAGGGGATCAGGAACAGGGGGAGTACAGCCTGAGTGAGCAGGACCAGAGGGAGCATGGCCCATGGGAGCAGGGCCACAGAGGAGCACATCTCAGGGGAGTAGGGCCCAGAGGTGCAGAGACACGGGGAACAGGGCAAGGAGGAGCATGGCTAGGGGGATCAGGGCCCAGGAGAAGCAGAGAACAGGGGAAGAAGGATCCGGGGAGGCAGAACCCAAGGAGAGCAATACCAGAGGGAGCGGGGCACAAGTGGGAAGGTCCCAGGGTGAATAGGGCACAGGCGAGCAGAGCCAAGGAGGAGTATGGCCCAGGGGAGCAGGCCCAGGGAAAGCAGGGACCAGAAGAACAGGGCCCACGGGGAGCAGGGCCAGGGCGAAAGGGCCCATGGGGAGCAGGGCCAGGGGAAGCAGGACACAAGGGGTGCAGGGCCCAGGGTAGCAGGCCAAGTGGGAGCGGGTTCCAGGTTGACCAAGGCCCAGGAGGAGCATCACCACGGTGAGCAGGGTCCTGGGGAGCAGGACTGGAGTGATAGTGCCCAGGGGAACAGAACCAGGGCCAGGTGGATCAGGGTCCAGGAAGAGGAGGACAAAGGGGACCATGGCCCAGGAGAGCAGGGCTAGGGAGTGCAGAGCCCACAGGGAGGAGGGCCAGAGGCAGTAGGACCAATGGGGAACAGTATTAGAGAGAGCATGGCCCGGGGGAGCAGGGCCATGGGGAGTGGGGCCAGGAGGAAAAGGGCGAAGGGTAGAAGGGCCCAGGGAGAGAAGTACTGGGGGTGCAGGGCCCCGGAGTTCAGGCTCAGGGGATCAGGTCCCATGGGGAGCAGCGGTTAGTGGTGCATGGCTCAGGTGCATGGTATAGGGGGAGCAGTGCCCATAGGGAGTAGGGCCACGGGGAGCAGAGTCAGGGGTAGGAGAGTTTGGAGTACCAGGGCACAAGGAAGCAGGGCCTAGGAGAGGAGGGCCAGGGGGGCCATTCCATAGAGAGTAGAGCCCAGGAAAAAGAACTGGGGGAGCAAGGCCAAGGGGGAGGTAGGTCCAGCAAAGCAGGACCAGAGGGAGGAGGGCCCAGGGTAGGAGGGCCTAGAGGAGCAGAGTCAGGGGGAACAGAGCCCAGGGGAGAAGGCCAGGGGAAGCAAGGCCCAGAAGAGCAGGGCCCAGAGAAGCGGGGCCTGGTGTGCAGGGCCCAGGGGAGCAGGATGCGGGAAGTAGGGCCCAAGGGAGCAGGACCATGAGGAGCAACACCCAGGAAGAGCAGGAGCGGGCAGAGCAGGGCCCAGGGATAGGAGTCCAGGGGGTGCAGAGCCCAGGAGAGCAGGGCTAAGGGGAACAGTGCCAACAGGGAGTAGGGCCAGGGAAAGAAGTTACCAGAGGAGCAGGGCCCAGGGGAGCATAGCCAGGGAGAAAAGGGCATGGAGGACAAGGGCCCAGTGAGAGCAGTACCAGGGATAGCAGGTCCCAGTGGAGGAGGCCTAGGTAAGCAGGGCAATAGGGAGCAGAGCCAGGGGAAGCATAACCCAGGGGAAGCAGTGTACCAGGGCATAGGGCCCGGGGGAGCTGGGCCCATGGGGAGCAGGGCCCAGGGGAAGAAGCGCCCAGGGGAACAGGACTGGAGGGAATAGGGCCCAGGGTAACAGGGTCAGGGGGACGAGGGCCAAAGGACAGGAGGATCTGGGTAGCAGGGCCCAGGAGAGCAGGGCTAGTAGGAGCAGAGTCCACAGGGAGTGGGGCCTGAGGCAGAAGAGACAAGGGAGCAGGGCTCAAGGGTAGGGGAGCCCAGGGTGTAGAAGGGCCTAGCGGAGCAGGGCCAGGAGGAGCAGGGCCCAGGGGTAGCAGTACCAGAGGAGCACAGCCCAGGGGAGCAGGGACAGGGAGGATCAGGGCCCAGAGGAGCAGGCCAGGGGGAATACGACCAAGGAGAGCAGGTCCACAGTCGTAGGACCCCAGGAACCAGGACTGGGGGGAGCAGGGCCAGGGGAGAAGTGCCAGTGGGAGCAGGGCCCAGGAGGAGCAGGACCACGTGGTGTAGGCCCCATAGAAAGGAGGCCTACGGGGAGAAATGCCCAGGAGAGCATGGCTAGGGGGAGCAGTTCCCACAGGGAGTTGGGGCACGGGAAGCAAAACCAGGGTAGGAGGGAAAATGGAGAGCAGGACCAGGGGGAGGAGGGACCAGGGGGAGCGGGGTACAGAGGAATCAGGGTCCAGGGAAGCAAAATCAGGGGGAGCAAAGCCCAGAGAGCAGGTCCAGGGGTGAGCAGGGCCCAGTGGAGAAAGGCCAGGAGGAGCAGGGTCTGGGGGAGCAGGACCAGAGGGAGCAGATCCCAGGGGAGCAGGATCAGGAGGAACAGGTCCAGGGGGAGCAGGGCCAGTGGGAGCGGGGCCCAAGGAAGCAGGACCACGGAGAGCAGGACCAAGAAGTTGCAGTGCTCCAGGGGAACAGAGCCCAGGGGGAGCACGCACATAGGAGCAGGGCACATATGAGCAGGGCCAGGAAGAGCAAGGCCCAAGGGGAGCAAGACCAGAGGGAGCAGTACCAGGAGGAGCAGGTACTGGGGAGCAGACCCAGGGGAAGCAGTGCGAGGGACAGTAGGGCCAGGGACAGCATGGTCCTAGGGTAAGCAAAACAGTGGGAGCAGGGCCCAGGGAGAGGAATGCCAGGGGTAGCAGAGCCCAGTAGATCATGGCTAGGGATAGCACAGCTCACAGGGAGTAGGGGCAGGGAGAGCAGTACAGGTGAGCAGGGCCAGGGAGAGCAGTACAGGTGAGCAGGGCCCATGGGGAACAGGACCAGGGGGAGCATGATCCAGGGGGAGAAGGGCCAAGGGGAACAGAGCCAGGGAGAGCAGTAGCAGGGGGAGCAGGGCCCAGGAGAAGCAGGGAACAGGGGTAGCAGGGCCCAGGAGAAGCAGTGAACAGGGGGAGCAGGGCCCTGTGTAGCACGGCCCATGTGAAGCAAGACCATGGGGAGCAGGGCTCAGAAGGAGAAGGGCCCGGGAGACCTGGGAACAGGGGATTAGGGCCCAGGAGGAGCAGGGCCCAGGAGAGCAGGGAGTTAGGTTCAAAGCCCACAGGGAATTAGGTTCAGAAGGAGTTGGGCAAGGGTAGCTGGGGTAGGGGGAGGAGGGTTCAGGAGGAGCAGGGCCCAGGGAGCGGGTGTAGGGGGAGCAGTTCCCAGGGGGAGTAGGGCCCAGGGGAGCAGGGCCAGGTCGAGAAGGGCCAGGAGGAGCAGGGCCCATGGGGAGCAGTGCCGGGGGAACAGGGCCCAGGGGAGCAGGGCCTAGGGGAAGCGGGGCACAGGGTACCTAGGGCCCAGGGCAAGAAGAGCCAGGGGGTGCAGGGCCCAGGGGATCAGGGACAGGGGGAACAGGGCCAAGCGGAGCAGGGCCAGAGGGAGTGGGGCCTGAGGAAGCAGAACCAGGGAGAGCAGGAACAAGGGAAATCAGGGCTCAGAGGGATTGGAGCCCAGGAGGGAGCAGGGCCAGAGGGAGCAGGACCCAGGGGGAGCAGGACCCAGGTGAGGAGGGACAGTGGAAGCAGGACACAGGGGGAGCAGGACCCAGGGTAGGAGGGCCAGGGGGAGAAGGACTCAATGGGAGTAGGACCCAGGAGACCATGTTAAGGGAGAGCAGGTCCTAAGGGAGCAGGGCAAGGAGGAGCAGAGTCATGGGGAACAGACCCAGGGGGAGAAGGGCAAAGGGGGAGCAGCGCCCAGGATGACAAAAGCACACATGGGAGCATGGCCCAGGGAACAGGACCCAGGGGAGCAGGGCAAGGAGGAGCAGAGTCCAGGGAAAGCAGGGCACATGGGAAGCAGGACCAGTGCAGCAGGATCAAGGGGGAACAGGTCCGGGGGGGGCAGAACCCAGGGGGGAGCCAGGCCAGGAGTAGTAGTGCCCAAGGGAAGCAGGACCAGAGGGAGCAGTGACCAGGGTAGCAGATCTAGGGAAACAGAGCCAGGGGGAGCAGGGCCAGGGGGAGTGGGCTCTGGGGAAGGAGGATCAGGGGAGCAGGGCCAAGGGGGAGCAGGGCCAAGGGGAGCAGAGCCCAGGGTGAAGCAACGCCAGGAGGAGCAGGGCCCAAGGGGAACAGGCCCAGGGAGAGCAGGACACAGGGGGAGCAGGGTCCAGGGGAGCAGGTCCAGGGGGAGAAGAATGCAGGAGGAGCAGGGCCCATTGGAGCAGGGTCAGGAGGGACAAGGCCCAGGAGAGCAGGACCCAGAATTGCTGGGCCAGGGGGAACATGGCCAGGGAGAGCCGGGCCAGAGGGAGTGAGACCTGGGGAATCAGGATGAGGGGGAGCAGGGCTCAGGGGGAGTGGAGCTCAGTGGGGAGCAGGGCCCAGGAGATCAGGTCCAGGAGGAGCAGGGCCAGTGGGAGCAGGGCCCAGAAGAAGCAGGGAACAGGGGGAGCATGCCCTGGAGTAGCACAGCGTATGTGGAGCAAGACCATGGGTAGCAGGGCCCAGGGGGAGCAGGGGCAAGGGGACCAGGCCCTAGGGGATTAGATCCAGGGGAGCAGGAACATGGGAAGCAGGACCATGGTTATCAGGACCAGGGGAAGCATGGCCACGGGAGCAGGGCCGGGGGAGCAGGGCCTAGGGGAACAGGGCAAGGGGAAGCAGGTATCAAGATAACAGGGCCCTAGAGAGCAAGGACAGGAGGAGAAGGGCCAGGGGATTATAGCCAGGAGAAGCAGGGCCCATGGTGAGCAAGGACAGAAGGAGCAGGGCGCCAGGAAGCAGGGCCCAGGTGGAGCAGAACCCAGGGGAGCAGGGCAGGGGAAGCAGTGCCCAGGAGAGAAGGGCCCAGGGGAGCAGGGCCAGGGGATTAGGGCCAGGAGGAGCAGAACCCATGGGGAGCAGTGACTGGGGAGTAGGGCATGGGGTGGGGAATAGGACCAGGTGGAACATGGCCCAAGAAGAGCAAGACCAGGGGAGCAGGGCCCAGAAAAGCAGGGCCAGGGGGAACAAGGCCAGGAGGATCAGGGCCAGGGGGAATGAGGCACAGGGAAGCGGGACCAGGGGAAAACAAGACCCAAGGGTAATTGGGCCCAAGTGGAGCAGAAATAGTAGGAGCAGACCTGGGGAGCAGAATGAGCAGAACGGTGGGAGCAGGATTAGAGGGAGCAAGACTTGTGGATCAGGACTCGGGGGAGCAGGACCCCAGGGAGCATGACCTGGGGGAGCAGGGCCAGGAGAGAAGGGCCAGGGAAAGCAGGGCCCAGGGAAGCAGGACAAGGTGAAACAGGGTACAGGGTAATCAGGGCCCATGGAGAGTGGGGCCCAGGGGGACCAGGGCCCAGGAGGAGCAGGGCCCAGGAGGAGCAGAACAAGGGGAAGCAGGACCAGGGGAGCAAGACTGGGGAGACTAGGGCCCAGGGGAGCAGGGCAAGAGGGATCAGGGCCCGAGGGGAGCAGGACCAGGTGGAACAATTCCCAGTGAGTGGAGACCAGGGGGAGCATGGCCCAGGAGAGCAGAACTAGGGGGAGCGGAGCCCACAGGGAATAGGGCCAGGGGAGCAAGAACATGGGGAGCAGGACCAGGGGGAGCAGGGCCCAGGTAAACAAGGGCCCAGGGGGAGCAGAACCAGGGGTAGCACGGCCCAGGGAGCAGGGCCAGGGGGGAGCAGGGCCCAGGGGGTTCAGTGCTAGAGGAGCAAGCCCAGGGTAGCATGGCCATGGGGAGCAGGGCCAGAGGGATGGGTCCCAGAGAAGCAGGACACAGAGGGATCAGGGCCCAGAGGAGCAGGGACAGGGGGAGAAGGACAAAGCAGGAGTAGGGCCCAGTGGAGTAGGGCCAGGGAGACCAGGTCCCAGGGGAGCAGGACCCGGGTATCAGAGCCAGGAGGAGCAAAGCTAGGAAAAAGGGCCATGGGGAACAGGGCCAGGGGGAGAAGGGGCCAGGAGGAACAGGGCCCAGGGGAGCAGGGCCAAAGGATTAGGGGCAGGAGGAGCAGGGCCCATGGGGAGCAGGGCCATGATTATCAGGACCAGGAGGAGCAGGGCCCATGGGGAGAAGTGCCACGGGTTGAAGCGCCCAGGAAAGCAGGACCAGAGGGAGCAGGGTTCAGGGGAGCAAAACCCAGGGGAGCAGGCCCAGTGGGAACAATGCCACAGGGAGCAGGGCTAGAGGGATTGGGGCCCGGGGAATAAGGACCAGAGGGACCAGGGCCAGGGGGGATAGGGGCCCAGGGGGACCAGGGCCCAGGAGGAGCAGAACCAGGGGAAGCAGGGCCTAGGGGAGCAGGACTGGGGGAAGTAGGGCTCAGGAGAGCAGGGCCTGGGGGGAGTAGGACCAGATGGAGAAGGGTCCAGGGAGTGGAGGACCAGGGGGAGTAGGGCCCAGGAGAGCAGGGCTAGGGGGAGCAGAGCCCACAGGGAGTTGGGCCAAGGGGAGCAGGGCCAGGGGGAGGAGAACACAGGGGGAGCCAGTGTAAGCAGGGCCAGGGGGAGAAGGGCCAAGGGGCAGCAGGGCCCAGAGAGAGCAAGGGCCAGGGGAGCAGGACTGGGGGAGCAGGGTCCAGGATGATTAGGACCAGGTGCAGCAGGGCCCAGGGAGAGTAGGCCTACAGGGAGCAGGGCCCAGGAGAGCAGAGTCAGGGGAGCAGGGCAGATGGTGAGCAGGACCAGGGCCAGCAGGGCCCAGGGGAAGCAGGGCCCAGGGGAAGTGGGGCACAGGGAAACCAGGGCCCATGGGGAGCATAACCAGGGGGATCAAAGCCTAGGGAGCATGGCCAGATGGGAGCAGGCCCCAAGGAAGCAGGTCCAGGAGGAGCAGGGCCCAGGAGGGCAGGTCCAGGATGAGCAGGACACTGGGAGCAAGGCCAAGAGGAGAAGGACCAGGGAGAGCAGTTGCCAGAGTAGCAGGGCCCAGGGGAGCAGATCTACGGAGAAAAGGGCCAAGGGGAGCAGGGACAGGGGGAGAATGGCGCAGGGAGAGCAGTACCAGGGGTGCAGGGCCCGAGGAAGCAAGCGCAGGAGAAGCAGAGAAAGGGGGAGCAGAGCCAGGGGGAGCGGGGCCCAGGAGAAGCAGGGAACAGGGTGACCCAAGTCCAGGGTAGCATGGCCCATGTGGAGCAAGACCATAGAGAGCAGGGCTCAGGGAGAGAAGGGCCATGGGTAGCAGGGCGCAGGGTAGCAGGGCCCAGGAGGAGCAGGGCCCAGTGGAGATCAGCCAGGGAGAGAAGGTGCCAGAGGAGCAGGGCCCAGGGAGCACAGCCAGGTGGGAGCAGGGCCCAGGGGAGCAGGTCCAGGAGGAGCAGGGCCCAGGGGAGCCAGGCCAGGGAGACCAGGACAGTTGGAGCGGGACCAGGGGGGAAAGGGCCAGGGAGAGCAGGTGCCAGAGGATCAGGGCCCAGGGGAGCAGAGCCATGGAGAAAAGGGCCAGGGGGAGCAGGGCCATGGGGAGTAGGGCCCAGGAGAAACAGGGAACAGGGGGAGAAGCGCCCAGGGGACCAGGGCCCATGGGGAGCAAACAAGGGGGAGCAGGGTCCAGGGGGAGATGGGCCCAGGGGAAGTAGATCCCAGGGGAGCAGGGCCAGGGGAAGCAGGACCCAAGAGAGCAGGGCCCAGGTGAGTAGAGCCAGAGGGAGCATGGCCAGGGATTAGGGCCAGTAAGCTTATGGCCCATGGGGAGCAGGGCCCATAGGGAGCAGGGCCCATAGGGAGCAGGGCCAGGAAAACAGGACCAGAGGGAGCAGGGTACAGGGGAGCAGGTTCAAGGGGAACAGGGCCAGGGGGAGGAGGGCCAAGGGAATGAGGTGCAGACAAGCAGTTCCAGGGGGAGTTAGGAGCAGGGAAGCAGGACCAAGAGGAGAAGGTCCTAGGAGGAGCTTGACCCAAGGGAGCGGAGCCCAAGGTGAACAGGTCTAGGGGGAGCAGGGCCTGGGGAAGCAGGGCCATGGGGGAGCAGGGACTGGGGGAGAGGGCCTGGGGAAGTAGGGCCTGGGGAGCAGTGTCTGGGGAAGAGGGCCAGGGGAAGCTGGGCCCAGCGAAGCAAAACCAGGGGGATCAGGACCCAGGAGGATTATGGCCCAGGGGGAGCAGGGCCCAGGGGAACAGGGCCCAGGAGGAGCAGAACCAGCAGAAGCAGGCCCAAGGGGAGTAGGACTGGGGGGAGTAGGGCCCCGGGGAGCAGGGCCTGGGGGAGCAGGGTACAGGGGAGCAGGACCCAGGGAGAGGAGGACCAGGAGGAGCAGGCCCCAGGAGATCAGGGCTAGAGGGAGCAGAGGGCACAGGGAGTAGGGCCAGGGGGCGCAGGCCAGAGGAGCAGGGCTCAGGGGGAGCAGAACCAGGGGATCAGGGCCCAAGGAGCAGGGCCAGGGAGAGCATGGCCAGAGGGAGTGGGACCCGTAGAAGCAGGACTAGGGAGAGCAGGTCCAAGGGGGAGCAGGGCCTAGGGGAGCACAGACTGGGGGAGCAGGACTCACGAGGAGCAGAGCCCAAGGGAACAGGGTCAGGAAGAGAAGGAACCAGTGGAGGAGGGCCCATTGAGCAGAGCCAGGATAAAAGGGCCAGGGGGAGCAGTGCCAGGGGGAGCAGAGCCCAGGGGAGAAGGCCAAGGGAAGCAAGGCCCAGAAGAGCAGGGCCCAGGGGAGCAGGGCCTGGTGTGCAGGGCCCAGGGGAGCAGGACTGCAGGAAGTAGGGCCCAAGGGAGCAGGACCATGAGGAGCAACACCCAGGAGGAGCAGAACCGGGCAGAGCAGGGCCCAGGGAGAGGAGGACCAGGAGGTGCAGAGCCCAGGAGAGCAGGTGCCTACACGGAGTAGGGCCAGGGAAAGAAGTTACCAGAGGAGCAGGGCCCAGGGGAGCATAGCCAGTGAGAAAAGGGCAAGGGGGACAAGGTCCCAGTGAGAGCAGTACCAGGGATAGCAGGTCCCAGGGGAGGAGGCCCAGGGAAGCAGGGCAATAGGGAGCAGGGCCAGGGAAAGCAGAACCCAGGAAAAGCAGGGAACAGGGGGATAAGGGCCCAGGGGAGCTGGGCCCATGGGGAGCAGGGCCCAGGAGAAGAAGGGCCCAGGGGAAAAGGACTGGAGGGAATAGGACCCAGGGAACAGGGCCAGGGGGAAGAGGGCCAAAGGACAGGAGGATCTGGGGAGCAGGGCCCAGGAGAGCAGGGCTAGTAGGAGCAGAGCCCACAGGGAGTGGAGCCTGAGGGAGCAGGGACAGGGGAGCAGGGTTCGAGGGTAGCAGAGCCCAGGGAGTAGAGGGCCTAGCAGAGCAGGGCCAGGCGGAGCAGGGCCCAGGGGTAGCAGTACCAGAGGAGCACAGTCCAGGGGAGCAGGGACAAGGAGGATCAGGGCCCAGGGGAGCAGGCCAGGGGAAAAGGACCAAGGAGAGCAGGTGCAGGGTCATAGGGGCCAAGGTACCAGGACTGGGGGGAGCAGGGCCCAGAGAAGAAGGGCCAGTGGGAGCAGGGCCCAGGAGGAGCAGGAACTCGTGGAGCAGGCCCCATAGAAAGGAGGCCTACGGGGAGAAAGGCCCAGGAGAGCATGGCTAGGGGGAGCATATCCCACAGGGAGTTGGGGCATGGGAAGCAAAACCAGGGTAGCAGGGACAATGGAGAGCAGGACCAGGGGGAGGAGGGACCAGGGGGAGCGGGGCACAGGGGAACCAGGGTCCAGGGAAGCAATTTCAGGGGGAGCAGGGCCCAGAGAGCAGGTCCAGGGGTGAGCAGGGCCCAGTGGAGAAGGCTCAGGTAGAGCAGGGTCCGGGGGAGGAGGACCAGAGGGAGCAGGTCCCAGGGGAGCAGGATCAGGAGAAACAGGTCCAGGGGGAGCAGGGCCAGTGGGAACGGGGCCCAAGGATGCAGGACCAGGGAGAGCAGGGCGAGAGCAGGGCCAAGAAGTTGCAATGCTCAGGGGAAACAGAGCCCAGGGTGAGCAGGGCACATGGGAGCAGGGCCAGGAGGAGCAGGGCCCAAGGGGAGGAAGACCAAGGGGAGCAAGACCAAGGGGAGTAGTACCAGGAGGAGCAGGTACCGGGGGAGCATGCCCAGGGGAAGCAGTGCTAGAGACAGCAGGGCCAGGGACAGCTGGGTCCTAGGGTAAGCAGGAGAGATAGCAGAGGCCACAGGGAGTAGGGGCAGGGAGAGCAATGCAGGTGAGCAGGGCCCATGGAGAACAGGACCAGGGGGAGCAGGATCCAGGGGGAGCAGGGCCTAGGGGGAGCAGGGCACATGGAAAAGAGGGCCCAGGGGGAGCAGGGCCAAGAGGCAGGATCGGGGGAGAGCGGGACCCAGTGAGCAAGTCCACGAGGAGCAGGGCCCAAGGGGGAAAAGGCCCAGCGGAGCCGGGCCAGGAGAAAAATGTCCAGGCGGGGCAGGGCCCAGAAGAGCAGGGCCCAGGGGAGCAGGGCCAGGGGGAGCAGGCCCAGAGAGCAGGGCCCTGGGGAACAGAGTCAGGGTGGGCAGGGCCCAGGAGGAGCAGGTAGGGCAGGGTCCAGGGAGAGGAGTATTAGAGGACCAGAGATGAGGAGAGCAAGGCTAGGGGTGCAGAGCCCACAGGGAGTAGAGCCAGGAGGAGAAGGGCCAGGGGAGCAGGTCCCAGGCGGAAAAGGGCCCAGAGAGAGCATTACCAGGGGGAGCAAGTCCTGGAGGAGCGGGCACTGGGCAAGTAGGGCAAGGGGGAGCTGGGATAGGGGGAGCAAGGCCCAAATGAAGCAGGGAACAGGGGGAGAAGGGCCCATGCGGGGCACAACCAGGTGGAGCAGGGCCCAGGGGGGAAGGGTCCAGGGTAAGTAGGGTGCAGGGGAGCAGGGTGCAGAGGAGCATGGCCCAGGGGAGCAGGGCCCAGGAAAGCAGGGCCAGGTGAGCAGGGCCAGAGGGAATGGGGCCTGGGAAGCAGGAACAGGGTGAGCAGGGCTAAGCGGGAGCAGGACTCAGGAAGAGGTGAGCCCAGTGGGGAGCAGGGCCCAGGAAAGCAGGGCCAGGAGGAGCAGGGCCCAGGAGAATCAGTAATCAGGGAGAATAGGGTCCTGGGTATTACGGACCATGTGGGTAAGACCATGGGGAGCAGAACCCACAGAGAGCAGGACCCAGGGGGAGCAGGGCTCGGGGGAGCAGGGCCCAGAAGGAGCAGGGTCAAGGGAAGCAGGGCCAGGGGAAGCAGGGCTGAGGAGGAGCAGGGCCCAGGGGAGAAGGGCCAGGGGTTACGTACAGCAGGAGCAAGCCCCATGGGGAGCAGGGCTTTGGTTATCAGGACCACGTGGAGCAGGCCACAATAAGAGCAGAACCAGGGAATTAGGGCCAGGGGGAGAAGGGCCCAATGCAAGAGGGTGCAGTCACCGAGGAAATCAGGACAAGAGGGAGCAGGGCCAAATAGAGTTGGGCCCAGGGGAGCAGGGACGGGGGAGTACAGCCTGAGTGAGCAGGACCAGAAGGAGCATGGCCCAGGGGAGCAGGGTCACAGAGGAGGACAGCTAAGGGGAGTAGGGCCCAGAGGTGCAGATCCAGGGGGAACAGGGCAAGGAGGAGCATGGCTAGGGTATCAGGGTCCAGGAGAATCAGAGAACAGGGGAAGAAGGGTCCGGGGGAGCAGATCCCATGCGAGCAATACCAGGGGGATCAGGGCCCAAGTGGGAATGTCCCAGGGGGAATAGGGCACATGGAGCAGAGCCAAGGAGGAGTATGGCCCAGGGGAGCAGGCCCAGGGAAAGCAGGGACCAGAAGAGCAGTGCCCAAGGGGAGCAGAGCCAGGGTGAATGGGCCCATGTATAGCAGGGCCAGGGGAAGCAGGACACAAGGGGTGCAAGACCCAGGGTAGCAGGCCAAGTGGGAGCGGGTTCCACGTTGACCAAGGCCCAGGAGGAGCATGACCAGGGGGAGCAGGGCACTGGGGAGCAAGACTGGAGGGAGTAGGGCCCAGGGGAGCAGAAACAGGGCCAGGTGGATGAGGGTCCAAGAAGTGCAGGACCATGGGGAGCAGGGCCCAGGAGAGCAGGGCTAGGAAGTGCAGAGCCCACAGGGAGGAGGGCCAAGGGAGTAGGGCCAATGGGGAACAGTTACAGGGAGACCA
>NW_027510663.1:0-31810 GCF_048772815.1 Callospermophilus lateralis
CGTTTCAAGAAGCTACCACAAACCGTGTTGATTTAGAGTTCGAACTGCATCTGTCAATATAGGAGAAAACAGAGTGAAACCTAAAAATTCAAACTGTTCCTGCAAACGAATGCTTCAACATAGGAGATCGAAACTTGGGCATCCAAGTTTGATTGGTGTACTGCTCATTACTTGAAAGTATCATGAAGGTCGGAAGAAAAAATATATGTTTTGATTTCAGGAGACTGTCGTTTTTTGGCAGCCTAAAAACGCCTTTCATTGAATGAGTTATTCGCCAGTCTCTGCTTAAGGCTACATCAAGAGGAAACAAACCTTAGAGATAGAACGTAGAACTACTGTATTGTGTCAAGTTTCAAGAAGCTACCACAAACCGTGTTTCATTTAGAGTTCTAACTGTATCTGTCAATATAGGAGAAAACGCAGTGAAACCTAAAAATTCAAACTGTTCCTGCAAAGGAATGCTTCAACCTAGGAGAACGAAACTTGGGCACCCAAGTTTGATTGGTGTACTGCTCATTACTTGAAGTTATCATGAAGGTCGGAAGAAAAAATATATGTTGTGATTTCCGGAGACTGTAGTTTTTTGGCAGCCTAACAATGCCTTTCATTGAAAGTGTTATTCGCCAGTCTCTGCTTAAGGCTACATCAAGAGGAAACAAACCTTAGAGATAGAACGTAGAACAAATGGATTGTGTCAAGTTTCAAGAAGCTAGCACAAACCGTGTTTGATTTAGAGTTCTAACTGCATCTGTCAATATAGAAGAAAAGGCAGTGAAACCTAAAAATTCAAACTGTTCCTGCAAACGAATGCTTCAACCTAGGAGAACGAAACTTGGACATCCAAGTTTCATTGGTGTACTGCACATTACTTGAAAGTATCATGAAGGTCGGAAGAAAAAATGTATGTTGTGATTTCAGGAGACTGTAGTTTTTTGGCAGCCTACCAACGCCTTTCATTGAATGAGTTATTCGCCAGTCTCTGCTTAAGGCTACATCAAGAGGAAACAAACCTTAGAGTTAGAACGTAGAACTACTGTATTGTGTCAAGTTTCAAGAGGCTAGCTCAAAACTTGTTTGATTTAGAGTTCTAACTGCATCTGTCAATATAGAAGAAAACGCAGTGAAACCTAAAAATTCAAACTATTCCTGCAAACGAATGCTTCAACCTAGGAGAACGAAACTTGGACATCCAAGTTTGATTGGTGTACTGCTCATTACTTGAAAGTATCATGAAGTTCGGAAAAAAAAATATATGTTGTGATTCAGGAGATGGTAGTTTTTTGGAAGCTTAACAATGCCTTTCATTGAATGTGTTATTCGCCAGTCTCTGCTTAAGGCTACATCAAGAGGAAACAAACCTTAGAGTTAGAACGTAGAACTACTGTATTGTGTCAAGTTTCAAGAGGCTAGCACAAACCGTGTTTGATTTAGAGTTCTAACTGCATCTGTCAATATAGAAGAAAACGCAGTGAAACCTAAAAATACAAACTGTTCCTGCAAACGAATGTTTCAATGTAGGAGAACGAAACTTGGGCATCCAAGTTTGATTGGTGTACTGCTCATTACTTGAAGTTATCATGAAGGTCGCAAGAAAAAATATATGTTGTGATTTCAGGAGACTGTAGTTTTTTGGCAGCCTACCAACGCCTTTCATTGAATGAGTTATTCGCCAGTCTCTGCTTAAGGCTACATCAAGAGGAAACAAACCTTACAGATAGAACGTAGAACTACTGTATTGTGTCAAGTTTCAAGAAGCTACCACAAACCGTGTTTGATTTAGAGTTCTAAATGCATCTGTCAATATAGGAGAAAACGCAGTGAAACCTAAAAATTCAAAGTGTTCCTGCAAACGAATGCTTCAACGAGGAGAACGAAACTTGGACATCCAAGATTGATTGGTGTACTGCTCATTACTTGAAGTTATCATGAAGGTCGGAAAAAAAATCTATGTTGTTTTCAGAAGACTGTAGTTTTCTGGCAGCCTACCAACGCCTTTCATTGAATGAGTTATTCGCCAGTCTCTGCTTAAGGCTACATCAAGAGGAAACAAACCTTAGGGATAGAACGTAGAACTACTTTATTGTGTCACGTTTCAAGAAGCTACCACAAACCGTGTTTGATTTAGAGTTCGAACTGCATCTGTCAATATAGGAGAAAACAGAGTGAAACCTAAAAATTCAAACTGTTCCTGCAAACGAATGCTTCAACATAGAAGAACGAAACTTGGACATCCAAGTTTGACTTGTGTACTGCTCATTACTTGAAAGTATCATGAAGGTTGGAAGAAAAAATATATGTTGTGATTTCAGGAGACTGTAGTTTTTTGGCAGCCTACCAACGCATTTCATTGAATGAGTTATTCGCCAGTCTCTGCTTAAGGCTACATCAAGAGGAAACAAACCTTAGAGATAGAACGTAGAACTACTGTATTGTGTCAAGTTTCAAGAAGCTACCACAAACCGTGTTTAATTTAGAGTTCTAACTGCATCTGTCAATATAGGAGAAAACGCAGTGAAACCTAAAAATTCAAACTGTTCCTGCAAACGAATGCTTCAACCTAGGAGAACGAAACATGGGCATCCAAGTTTGATTGGTGTAGTGCTCATTACTTGAAGTTATCATGAAGGTTGGATGAAAAAATATACATTGAGATTTCAGGAGATGGTAGTTTTTTGGAAGCTTAACAATGCCTTTCATTGAAAGTGTTATTCGCCAGTCTCTGCTTAAGGCTACATCAAGAGGAAACAAACCTTAGGGATAGAACGTAGAACTACTTTATTGTGTCACGTTTCAAGAAGCTACCACAAACCGTGTTTGATTTAGAGTTCGAACTGCATCTGTCAATATAGGAGAAAACAGAGTGAAACCTAAAAATTCAAACTGTTCCTGCAAACGAATGCTTCAACATAGGAGAATGAAACTTGGGCATCCAAGTTTGATTGGTGTACTGCTCATTACTTGAAAGTATCATGAAGGTCGGAAGAAAAAATATATGTTTTGATTTCAAGAGACTGTCGTTTTTTGGCAGCCTAAAAACGCCTTTCATTGAATGAGTTATTCGCCAGTCTCTGCTTAAGGCTACATCAAGAGGAAACAAACCTTAGAGATAGAACGTAGAACTACTGTATTGTGTCAAGTTTCAAGAAGCTACCACAAACCCTGTTTCATTTAGAGTTCTAACTGTATCTGTCAATATAGGAGAAAACGCAGTGAAACCTAAAAATTCAAACTGTTCCTGCAAAGGAATGCTTCAACCTAGGAGAACGAAACTTGGGCACCCAAGTTTGATTGGTGTACTGCTCATTACTTGAAGTTATCATGAAGGTCGGAAGAAAAAATATATGTTGTGATTTCCGGAGACTGTAGTTTTTTGGCAGCCTAACAATGCCTTTCATTGAAAGTGTTATTCGCCAGTCTCTGCTTAAGGCTACATCAAGAGGAAACAAACCTTAGAGATAGAACGTAGAACAAATGGATTGTGTCAAGTTTCAAGAAGCTAGCACAAACCGTGTTTGATTTAGAGTTCTAACTGCATCTGTCAATATAGAAGAAAAGGCAGTGAAACCTAAAAATTCAAACTGTTCCTGCAAACGAATGCTTCAACCTAGGAGAACGAAACTTGGACATCCAAGTTTCATTGGTGTACTGCACATTACTTGAAAGTATCATGAAGGTCGGAAGAAAAATGTATGTTGTGATTTCAGGAGACTGTAGTTTTTTGGCAGCCTACCAACGCCTTTCATTGAATGAGTTATTCGCCAGTCTCTGCTTAAGGCTACATCAAGAGGAAACAAACCTTAGAGTTAGAACGTAGAACTACTGTATTGTGACAAGTTTCAAGAGGCTAGCTCAAAACTTGTTTGATTTAGAGTTCTAACTGCATCTGTCAATATAGAAGAAAACGCAGTGAAACCTAAAAATTCAAACTATTCCTGCAAACGAATGCTTCAACCTAGGAGAACGAAACTTGGACATCCAAGTTTGATTGGTGTACTGCTCATTACTTGAAAGTATCATGAAGTTCGGAAAAAAAAATATATGTTGTGATTCAGGAGATGGTAGTTTTTTGGAAGCTTAACAATGCCTTTCATTGAATGTGTTATTCGCCAGTCTCTGCTTAAGGCTACATCAAGAGGAAACAAACCTTAGAGTTAGAACGTAGAACTACTGTATTGTGTCAAGTTTCAAGAGGCTAGCACAAACCGTGTTTGATTTAGAGTTCTAACTGCATCTGTCAATATAGAAGAAAACGCAGTGAAACCTAAAAATACAAACTGTTCCTGCAAACGAATGTTTCAACGTAGGAGAACGAAACTTGGGCATCCAAGTTTGATTTTGTACTGCTCATTACTTGAAGTTATCATGAAGGTCGCAAGAAAAAATATATGTTGTGATTTCAGGAGACTGTAGTTTTTGGCAGCCTACCAACGCCTTTCATTGAATGAGTTATTCGCCAGTCTCTGCTTAAGGCTACATCAAGAGGAAACAAACCTTACAGATAGAACGTAGAACTACTGTATTGTGTCAAGTTTCAAGAAGCTACCACAAACCGTGTTTGATTTAGAGTTCTAACTGCATCTGTCAATATAGGAGAAAACGCAGTGAAACCTAAATATTCAAACTGTTCCTGCAAACGAATGCTTCAACCTAGGAGAACGAAACTTGGACATCCAAGTTTGATTGGTGTACTGCTCATTACTTGAAGTTATCATGAAGGTCGGAAAAAAAATCTATGTTGTTTTCAGAAGACTGTAGTTTTCTGGCAGCCTACCAACACCTTTCATTGAATGAGTTATTCGCCAGTCTCTGCTTAAGGCTACATCAAGAGGAAACAAACCTTAGGGATAGAACGTAGAACTACTTTATTGTTTCACGTTTCAAGAAGCTACCACAAACCGTGTTTGATTTAGAGTTCGAACTGCATCTGTCAATATAGGAGAAAACAGAGTGAAACCTAAAAATTCAAACTGTTCCTGCAAACGAATGCTTCAACATAGGAGAACGAAACTTGGGCATCCAAGTTTGATTGGTGTACTGCTCATTACTTGAAAGTATCATGAAGTTCGGAAAAAAAATATATGGTGTGATTTCAGGAGATGGTAGTTTTTTGGAAGCTTAACAATGACTTTCATTGAATGTGTTATTCGCCAGTCTCTGCTTAAGGCTACATCAAGAGGAAACAAACCTTAGAGTTAGAACGTAGAACTACTGTATTGTGTCAAGTTTCAAGAGGCTAGCACAAACCGTGTTTGATTTAGAGTTCTAACTGCATCTGTCACTATAGAAGAAAACGCAGTGAAACCTAAAAATTCAAACTCTTTCTGCAAACGAATGCTTCAACCTAGGAGAACGAAACTTGGGCATCCAAGTTTGATTGGTGTACTGCTCATTACTTGAAGTTATCATGAAGGTCGGAAGAAAAAATATATGTTGTGATTTCAGGAGACTGTAGTTTTTTGGCAGCCTACCAACGCCTTTCATTGAATGAGTTATTCGCCAGTCTCTGCTTAAGGCTACATCAAGAGGAAACAAACCTTAGAGTTAGAACGTAGAACTACTGTATTGTGTCAAGTTTCAAGAGGCTAGCTCAAACCTTGTTTGATTTAGAGTTCTAAATGCATCTGTCACTATAGAAGAAAACGCAGTGAAACCTAAAAATTCAAACTGTTCCTGCAAACGAATGCTTCAACCTAGGAGAATGAAACTTGGACATCCAAGCTTGATTGGTGTACTGCTCATTACTTCAAAGTATCATGAAGTTCTGAAGAAAAAATATATGTTGTGATTTCAGGAGATGGTAGTTTTTTGAAAGCTTAACAATGCCTTTCATTGAATGTGTTATTCGCCAGTCTCTGCTTAAGGCTACATCAAGAGGAAACAAACCTTAGAGTTAGAACGTAGAACTACTGTATTGTGTCAAGTTTCAAGAGGCTAGCACAAACCGTGTTTGATTTAGAGTTCTAACTGCATCTGTCAATATAGAAGAAAACGCAGTGAAACCTAAAAATTCAAACACTCCTGCAAACTAATGCTTCAACCTATGAGAACGAAACTTGGGCATCCAAGTTTGATTGGTGTACTGCTCATTACTTGAAGTTATCATGAAGGTCGGAAAAAAAATATATGTTGTGATTTCAGGAGACTGTAGTTTTTTGGCAGCCTACCAACGCCTTTCATTGAATGAGTTATTCGCCAGTCTCTGCTTAAGGCTACATCAAGAGGAAACAAACCTTAGAGTTAGAACGTAGAACTACTGTATTGTGTCAAGTTTCAAGAGGCTAGCTCAAACCTTGTTTGATTTAGAGTTCTAACTGCGTCTGTCACTATAGAAGAAAACGCAGTGAAACCTAAAAATTCAAACTCTTCCTGCAAACGAATGCTTCAACCTAGGAGAATGAAACTTGGACATCCAAGTTTGATTGGTGTACTGCACATTACTTGAAAGTATCATGAAGGTCGGAAGAAAAAATGTATGTTGTGATTTCAGGAGACTGTAGTTTTTTGGCAGCCTACCAACGCCTTTCATTGAATGAGTTATTCGCCAGTCTCTGCTTAAGGCTACATCAAGAGGAAACAAACCTTAGAGATAGAACGTAGAACTACAGTATTGTGTCAAATTTCAAGAAACTACCACAAACCGTGTTTGATTTAGAGTCCTAACTGCATCTGTCAATATAGGAGAAAACGCAGTGAAACCTGAAAATTCAAACTGTTCCTGCAAACGAATGCTTCAACGTAGGAGAACGAAACTTGGGCATCCAAGTTTGATTGGTGTACTGCTCATTACTTGAAGTTATCATGAAGGTCGGAAGAAAAAATATATGTTGTGATTTCAGGAGACTGTAGTTTTTTGGCAGCCTACCAACGCCTTTCATTGAATGAGTTATTCGCCACTCTCTGCTTAAGGCTACATCAAGAGGAAACAAACCTTACAGATAGAACGTAGAACTACTGTATTGTGTCAAGTTTCAAGAAGCTACCACAAACTGTGTTTGATTTAGAGTTCTAACTGCATCTGTCAATATAGGAGAAAACGCAGTGAAACCTAAAAATTCAAAATGTTCCTGCAAACGAATGCTTCAACCTAGGAGAACGAAACTTGGACATCCAAGTTTGATTGGTGTAGTGGTCATTACTTGAAAGTATCATGAAGGTCGGAAGAAAAAATATATGTTGAGATTTCAGGAGACTGTAGTTTTTTGGCAGCCTAACAATGCCTTTCATTTAATGAGTTATTCGGGAGTCTCTGCTTAAGGCTACATCAAAAGGAAACAAACCTTAGAGTTAGAACGTAGAACTACTGTATTCTGTCAAGTTTCAAGAGGCTAGCACAAACCGTGTTTGATTTAGAGTTCTAACTGCATCTGTCAATATAGAAGAAAACGCAGTGAAACCTAAAAATTCAAACTCTTCCTGCAAACGAATGCTTCAACCTAGGAGAACGAAACTTGGGCATCCAAGTTTGATTGGTGTACTGCTCATTACTTGAAGTTATCATGAAGGTCGGAAGAAAAAATATATGTTGTGATTTCAGGAGATGTTAGTTTTTTGAAAGCTTAACAATGCCTTTCATTGAATATGTTATTCGCCAGTCTCTGCTTAAGGCTACATCAAGAGGAAACAAACCTTAGAGTTAGAACCTAGAACTACTGTATTGTGTCAAGTTTCAAGAAGCTACCACAAACCGTGTTTTATTTAGAGTTCTAACTGCATCTGTCAATATAGGAGAAAACGCAGTGAAACCTGAAAATTCAAACTGTTCCTGCAAAAGAATGCTTAAACGTAGGAGAATGAAACTTGGGCATCCAAGTTTGATTGGTGTACTGCTCATTACTTGAAGTTATCATGAAGGTCGGATGAAAAAATATACATTGAGATTTCAGGAGATGTTAGTTTTTTGGAAGCTTAACAATGTATTTCATTGAAAGTGTTATTCGCCAGTCTTCTCTTAAGGCTACATCAAGAGGAAACAAACCTTAGGGATAGAACGTAGAACTACTTTATTGTGTCAAGTTTCAAGAAGCTACCACAAACCGTGTTTGATTTAGAGTTCGAACTGCATCTGTCAATATAGGAGAAAACAGAGTGAAACCTAAAAATTCAAACTGTTCCTGCAAACGAATGCTTCAACATAAAAGAACGAAACTTGGGCATCCAAGTTTGATTGGTGTACTGCTCATTACTTGAAAGTATCATGAACGTCGGAAGAAAAAATATATGTTTTGATTTCAGGAGACTGTCGTTTTTTGGCAGCCTACCAACGCCTTTCATTGAATGAGTTATTCGCCAGTCTCTGCTTAAGGCTACATCAAGAGGAAACAAACCTTAGAGTTAGAACGTAGAACTACTGTATTGTGTCAAGTTTCAAGAGGCTAGCACAAACCGTGTTTGATTTAGAGTTCTAACTGCATCTGTCAATATAGAAGAAAACGCAGTGAAACCTAAAAATTCAAACACTCCTGCAAACTAATGCTTCAACCTATGAGAACGAAACTTGGGCATCCAAGTTTGATTGGTGTACTGCTCATTACTTGAAGTTATCATGAAGGTCGGAAAAACAAATTATATGTTGTGATTTCAGGAGACTGTAGTTTTTTGGCAGCCTACCAACGCCTTTCATTGAATGAGTTATTCGCCAGTCTCTGCTTAAGGCTACATCAAGAGGAAACAAACCTTAGAGTTAGAACGTAGAACTACTGTATTGTGTCAAGTTTCAAGAGGCTAGCTCAAACCTTGTTTGATTTAGAGTTCTAACTGCGTCTGTCACTATAGAAGAAAACGCAGTGAAACCTAAAAATTCAAACTCTTCCTGCAAACGAATGCTTCAACCTAGGAGAACGAAACTTGGACATCCAAGTTTGATTGGTGTACTGCTCATTACTTGAAGTTATCATGAAGGTCGGAAGAAAAAATATATGTTGTGATTTCAGGAGATGTTAGTTTTTTGAAAGCTTAACAATGCCTTTCATTGAATATGTTATTCGCCAGTCTCTGCTTAAGGCTACATCAAGAGGAAACAAACCTTAGAGTTAGAACCTAGAACTACTGTATTGTGTCAAGTTTCAAGAAGCTGCCACAAACCGTGTTTTATTTAGAGTTCTAACTGCATCTGTCAATATAGGAGAAAACGCAGTGAAACCTGAAAATTCAAACTGTTCCTGCAAAAGAATGCTTAAACGTAGGAGAATGAAACTTGGGCATCCAAGTTTGATTGGTGTACTGCTCATTACTTGAAGTTATCATGAAGGTCGGATGAAAAAATATACATTGAGATTTCAGGAGATGTTAGTTTTTTGGAAGCTTAACAATGTATTTCATTGAAAGTGTTATTCGCCAGTCTTCTCTTAAGGCTACATCAAGAGGAAACAAACCTTAGGGATAGAACGTAGAACTACTTTATTGTGTCAAGTTTCAAGAAGCTACCACAAACCGTGTTTGATTTAGAGTTCGAACTGCATCTGTCAATATAGGAGAAAACAGAGTGAAACCTAAAAATTCAAACTGTTCCTGCAAAAGAATGCTTCAACATAAAAGAACGAAACTTGGGCATCCAAGTTTGATTGGTGTACTGCTCATTACTTGAAAGTATCATGAACGTCGGAAGAAAAAATATATGTTTTGATTTCAGGAGACTGTCGTTTTTTGGCAGCCTACCAACGCCTTTCATTGAATGAGTTATTCGCCAGTCTCTGCTTAAGGCTACATCAAGAGGAAACAAACCTTAGAGTTAGAACGTAGAACTACTGTATTGTGTCAAGTTTCAAGAGGCTAGCACAAACCGTGTTTGATTTAGAGTTCTAACTGCATCTGTCAATATAGAAGAAAACGCAGTGAAACCTAAAAATTCAAACACTCCTGCAAACTAATGCTTCAACCTATGAGAACGAAACTTGGGCATCCAAGTTTGATTGGTGTACTGCTCATTACTTGAAGTTATCATGAAGGTCGGAAAAAAAAATATATGTTGTGATTTCAAGAGACTGTAGTTTTTTGGCAGCCTACCAACGCCTTTCATTGAATGAGTTATTCGCCAGTCTCTGCTTAAGGCTACATCAAGAGGAAACAAACCTTAGAGTTAGAACGTAGAACTACTGTATTGTGTCAAGTTTCAAGAGGCTAGCTCAAACCTTGTTTGATTTAGAGTTCTAACTGCATCTGTCAATATAGGAGAAAACGCAGTGAAACCTGAAAATTCAAACTGTTCCTGCAAACGAATGCTTCAACGTAGGAGAACGAAACTTGGGCATCCAAGTTTGATTGGTGTACTGCTCATTACTTGAAGTTATCATGAAGGTCGGAAGAAAAAATATATGTTGTGATTTCAGGAGACTGTAGTTTTTTGGCAGCCTACCAACGCCTTTCATTGAATGAGTTATTCGCCAGTCTCTGCTTAAGGCTACATCAAGAGGAAACAAACCTTACAGATAGAACGTAGAACTACTGTATTGTGTCAAGTTTCAAGAAGCTACCACAAACCGTGTTTGATTTAGAGTTCTAACTGCATCTGTCAATATAGGAGAAAACGCAGTGAAACCTAAAAATTCAAAATGTTCCTGCAAACGAATGCTTCAACCTAGGAGAACGAAACTTGGACATCCAAGTTTGATTGGTGTAGTGGTCATTACTTGAAAGTATCATGAAGGTCGGAAGAAAAAATATATGTTGTGATTTCAGGAGACTGTAGTTTTTTGGCAGCCTAACAATGCCTTTCATTTAATGAGTTATTCGGGAGTCTCTGCTTAAGGCTACATCAAAAGGAAACAAACCTTAGAGTTAGAACGTAGAACTACTGTATTGTGTCAAGTTTCAAGAGGCTAGCACAAACCGTGTTTGATTTAGAGTTCTAACTGCATCTGTCAATATAGAAGAAAACGCAGTGAAACCTAAAAATTCAAACTCTTCCTGCAAACGAATGCTTCAACCTAGGAGAACGAAACTTGGGCATCCAAGTTTGATTGGTGTACTGCTCATTACTTGAAGTTATCATGAAGGTCGGAAGAAAAAATATATGTTGTGATTTCAGGAGATGTTAGTTTTTTGAAAGCTTAACAATGCCTTTCATTGAATATGTTATTCGCCAGTCTCTGCTTAAGGCTACATCAAGAGGAAACAAACCTTAGAGTTAGAACCTAGAACTACTGTATTGTGTCAAGTTTCAAGAAGCTACCACAAACCGTGTTTTATTTAGAGTTCTAACTGCATCTGTCAATATAGGAGAAAACGCAGTGAAACCTGAAAATTCAAACTGTTCCTGCAAAAGAATGCTTAAACGTAGGAGAATGAAACTTGGGCATCCAAGTTTGATTGGTGTACTGCTCATTACTTGAAGTTATCATGAAGGTCGGATGAAAAAATATACATTGAGATTTCAGGAGATGTTAGTTTTTTGGAAGCTTAACAATGCCTTTCATTGAAAGTGTTATTCGCCAGTCTTCTCTTAAGGCTACATCAAGAGGAAACAAACCTTAGGGATAGAAAGTAGAACTACTTTATTGTGTCAAGTTTCAAAAAGCTACCACAAACCGTGTTTGATTTAGAGTTCGAACTGCATCTGTCAATATAGGAGAAAACAGAGTGAAACCTAAAAATTCAAACTGTTCCTGCAAACGAATGCTTCAACATAAAAGAACGAAACTTGGGCATCCAAGTTTGATTGGTGTACTGCTCATTACTTGAAAGTATCATGAACGTCGGAAGAAAAAATATATGTTTTGATTTCAGGAGACTGTCGTTTTTTGGCAGCCTACCAACGCCTTTCATTGAATGAGTAATTCGCCAGTCTCTGCTTAAGGCTACATCAAGAGGAAACAAACCTTAGAGATAGAACGTAGAACTACTGTATTGTGTCAAGTTTCAAGAAACTACCACAAACCGTGTTTGATTTAGAGTTCTAACTGCATCTGTCAATATAGGAGAAAACGCAGTGAAACCTGAAAATTCAAACTGTTCCTGCAAACGAATGCTTCAACGTAGGAGAACGAACCTTGGGCATCCAAGTTTGATTGGTGTACTGCTCATTACTTGAAGTTATCATGAAGGTCGGAAGAAAAAATATATGTTGTGATTTCAGGAGACTGTAGTTTTTTGGCAGCCTACCAACGCCTTTCATTGAATGAGTTATTCGCCAGTCTCTGCTTAAGGCTACATCAAGAGGAAACAAACCTTAGAGATAGAACGTAGAACTACTGTATTGTGTCAAGTTTCAAGAAGCTACCACAAACCGTGTTTGATTTAGAGTTCTAACTGCATCTGTCAATATAGGAGAAAACAGAGTGAAAACTAAAAATTCAAACTGTTCCTGCAAACGAATGCTTCAACCTAGGAGAACGAAACTTGAACATCCAAGTTTGATTGGTGTACTGGTCATTACTTGAAAGTATCATGAAGGTCGGAAGAAAAAATATATGTTTTGATTTCAGGAGACTGTCGTTTTTTGGCAGCCTACCAACGCCTTTCATTGAATGAGTTATTCGCCAGTATCTTCTTAAGGCTACATCAAAAGGAAACAAACCTTAGAGTTAGAACGTAGAACTACTGTATTGTGTCAAGTTTCAAGAGGCTAGCACAAACCGTGTTTGATTTAGAGTTCTAACTGCATCTGTCAATATAGAAGAAAAGGCAGTGAAACCTAAAAATTCAAACTGTTCCTGCAAACGAATGCTTCAACCTAGGAGAACGAAACTTGGACATCCAAGTTTCATTGGTGTACTGCACATTACTTGAAAGTATCATGAAGGTCGGAAGAAAAAATGTATGTTGTGATTTCAGGAGACTGTAGTTTTTTGGCAGCCTACCAACGCCTTTCATTGAATGAGTTATTCGCCAGTCTCTGCTTAAGGCTACATCAAGAGGAAACAAACCTTAGAGTTAGAACGTAGAACTACTGTATTGTGACAAGTTTCAAGAGGCTAGCTCAAAACTTGTTTGATTTAGAGTTCTAACTGCATCTGTCAATATAGAAGAAAACGCAGTGAAACCTAAAAATTCAAACTATTCCTGCAAACGAATGCTTCAACCTAGGAGAACGAAACTTGGACATCCAAGTTTGATTGGTGTACTGCTCATTACTTGAAAGTATCATGAAGTTCGGAAAAAAAAAATATGTTGTGATTCAGGAGATGGTAGTTTTTTGGAAGCTTAACAATGCCTTTCATTGAATGTGTTATTCGCCAGTCTCTGCTTAAGGCTACATCAAGAGGAAACAAACCTTAGAGTTAGAACGTAGAACTACTGTATTGTGTCAAGTTTCAAGAGGCTAGCACAAACCGTGTTTGATTTAGAGTTCTAACTGCATCTGTCAATATAGAAGAAAACGCAGTGAAACCTAAAAATACAAACTGTTCCTGCAAACGAATGTTTCAACGTAGGAGAACGAAACTTGGGCATCCAAGTTTGATTGGTGTACTGCTCATTACTTGAAGTTATCATGAAGGTCGCAAGAAAAAATATATGTTGTGATTTCAGGAGACTGTAGTTTTTTGGCAGCCTACCAACGCCTTTCATTGAATGAGTTATTCGCCAGTCTCTGCTTAAGGCTACATCAAGAGGAAACAAACCTTACAGATAGAACGTAGAACTACTGTATTGTGTCAAGTTTCAAGAAGCTACCACAAACCGTGTTTGATTTAGAGTTCTAACTGCATCTGTCAATATAGGAGAAAACGCAGTGAAACCTAAAAATTCAAACTGTTCCTGCAAACGAATGCTTCAACCTAGGAGAACGAAACTTGGACATCCAAGTTTGATTGGTGTACTGCTCATTACTTGAAGTTATCATGAAGGTCGGAAAAAAAATCTATGTTGTTTTCAGAAGACTGTAGTTTTCTGGCAGCCTACCAACACCTTTCATTGAATGAGTTATTCGCCAGTCTCTGCTTAAGGCTACATCAAGAGGAAACAAACCTTAGGGACAGAACGTAGAACTACTTTATTGTTTCACGTTTCAAGAAGCTACCACAAACCGTGTTTGATTTAGAGTTCGAACTGCATCTGTCAATATAGGAGAAAACAGAGTGAAACCTAAAAATTCAAACTGTTCCTGCAAACGAATGCTTCAACATAGGAGAACGAAACTTGGGCATCCAAGTTTGATTGGTGTACTGCTCATTACTTGAAAGTATCATGAAGTTCGGAAAAAAAAATATATGGTGTGATTTCAGGAGATGGTAGTTTTTTGGAAGCTTAACAATGACTTTCATTGAATGTGTTATTCGCCAGTCTCTGCTTAAGGCTACATCAAGAGGAAACAAACATTAGAGTTAGAACGTAGAACTACTGTATTGTGTCAAGTTTCAAGAGGCTAGCACAAACCGTGTTTGATTTAGAGTTCTAACTGCATCTGTCACTATAGAAGAAAACGCAGTGAAACCTAAAAATTCAAACTCTTTCTGCAAACGAATGCTTCAACCTAGGAGAACGAAACTTGGGCATCCAAGTTTGATTGGTGTACTGCTCATTACTTGAAGTTATCATGAAGGTCGGAAGAAAAAATATATGTTGTGATTTCAAGAGACTGTAGTTTTTTGGCAGCCTACCAACGCCTTTCATTGAATGAGTTATTCGCCAGTCTCTGCTTAAGGCTACATCAAGAGGAAACAAACCTTAGAGTTAGAACGTAGAACTACTGTATTGTGTCAAGTTTCAAGAGGCTAGCTCAAACCTTGTTTGATTTAGAGTTCTAAATGCATCTGTCACTATAGAAGAAAACGCAGTGAAACCTAAAAATTCAAACTGTTCCTGCAAACGAATGCTTCAACCTAGGAGAATGAAACTTGGACATCCAAGCTTGATTGGTGTACTGCTCATTACTTCAAAGTATCATGAAGTTCTGAAGAAAAAATATATGTTGTGATTTCAGGAGATGGTAGTTTTTTGAAAGCTTAACAATGCCTTTCATTGAATGTGTTATTCGCCAGTCTCTGCTTAAGGCTACATCAAGAGGAAACAAACCTTAGAGTTAGAACGTAGAACTACTGTATTGTGTCAAGTTTCAAGAGGCTAGCACAAACCGTGTTTGATTTAGAGTTCTAACTGCATCTGTCAATATAGAAGAAAACTCAGTGAAACCTAAAAATTCAAACACTCCTGCAAACTAATGCTTCAACCTATGAGAACGAAACTTGGGCATCCAAGTTTGATTGGTGTACTGCTCATTACTTGAAGTTATCATGAAGGTCGGAAAAAAAAATATATGTTGTGATTTCAGGAGACTGTAGTTTTTTGGCAGCCTACCAACGCCTTTCATTGAATGAGTTATTCGCCAGTCTCTGCTTAAGGCTACATCAAGAGGAAACAAACCTTAGAGTTAGAACGTAGAACTACTGTATTGTGTCAAGTTTCAAGAGGCTAGCTCAAACCTTGTTTGATTTAGAGTTCTAACTGCGTCTGTCACTATAGAAGAAAACGCAGTGAAACCTAAAAATTCAAACTCTTCCTGCAAACGAATGCTTCTACCTAGGAGAATGAAACTTGGACATCCAAGTTTGATTGGTGTACTGCACATTACTTGAAAGTATCATGAAGGTCGGAAGAAAAAATGTATGTTGTGATTTCAGGAGACTGTAGTTTTTTGGCAGCCTACCAACGCCTTTCATTGAATGAGTTATTCGCCAGTCTCTGCTTAAGGCTACATCAAGAGGAAACAAACCTTAGAGATAGAACGTAGAACTACAGTATTGTGTCAAATTTCAAGAAGCTACCACAAACCGTGTTTGATTTAGAGTCCTAACTGCATCTGTCAATATAGGAGAAAACGCAGTGAAACCTGAAAATTCAAACTGTTCCTGCAAACGAATGCTTCAACGTAGGAGAACGAAACTTGGGCATCCAAGTTTGATTGGTGTACTGCTCATTACTTGAAGTTATCATGAAGGTCGGAAGAAAAAATATATGTTGTGATTTCAGGAGACTGTAGTTTTTTGGCAGCCTACCAACGCCTTTCATTGAATGAGTTATTCGCCAGTCTCTGCTTAAGGCTACATCAAGAGGAAACAAACCTTACAGATAGAACGTAGAACTACTGTATTGTGTCAAGTTTCAAGAAGCTACCACAAACCGTGTTTGATTTAGAGTTCTAACTGCATCTGTCAATATAGGAGAAAACGCAGTGAAACCTAAAAATTCAAAATGTTCCTGCAAACGAATGCTTCAACCTAGGAGAACGAAACTTGGACATCCAAGTTTGATTGGTGTAGTGGTCATTACTTGAAAGTATCATGAAGGTCGGAAGAGAAAATATATGTTGTGATTTCAGGAGACTGTAGTTTTTTGGCAGCCTAACAATGCCTTTCATTTAATGAGTTATTCGGGAGTCTCTGCTTAAGGCTACATCAAAAGGAAACAAACCTTAGAGTTAGAACGTAGAACTACTGTATTCTGTCAAGTTTCAAGAGGCTAGCACAAACCGTGTTTGATTTAGAGTTCTAACTGCATCTGTCAATATAGAAGAAAACGCAGTGAAACCTAAAAATTCAAACTCTTCCTGCAAACGAATGCTTCAACCTAGGAGAACGAAACCTGGGCATCCAAGTTTGATTGGTGTACTGCTCATTACTTGAAGTTATCATGAAGGTCGGAAGAAAAAATATATGTTGTGATTTCAGGAGATGTTAGTTTTTTGAAAGCTTAACAATGCCTTTCATTGAATATGTTATTCGCCAGTCTCTGCTTAAGGCTACATCAAGAGGAAACAAACCTTAGAGTTAGAACCTAGAACTACTGTATTGTGTCAAGTTTCAAGAAGCTACCACAAACCGTGTTTTATTTAGAGTTCTAACTGCATCTGTCAATATAGGAGAAAACGCAGTGAAACCTGAAAATTCAAACTGTTCCTGCAAAAGAATGCTTAAACGTAGGAGAATGAAACTTGGGCATCCAAGTTTGATTGGTGTACTGCTCATTACTTGAAGTTATCATGAAGGTCGGATGAAAAAATATACATTGAGATTTCAGGAGATGTTAGTTTTTTGGAAGCTTAACAATGTATTTCATTGAAAGTGTTATTCGCCAGTCTTCTCTTAAGGCTACATCAAGAGGAAACAAACCTTAGGGATAGAACGTAGAACTACTTTATTGTGTCAAGTTTCAAGAAGCTACCACAAACCGTGTTTGATTTAGAGTTCGAACTGCATCTGTCAATATAGGAGAAAACAGAGTGAAACCTAAAAATTCAAACTGTTCCTGCAAACGAATGCTTCAACATAAAAGAACGAAACTTGGGCATCCAAGTTTGATTGGTGTACTGCTCATTACTTGAAAGTATCATGAACGTCGGAAGAAAAAATATATGTTTTGATTTCAGGAGACTGTCGTTTTTTGGCAGCCTACCAACGCCTTTCATTGAATGAGTTATTCGCCAGTCTCTGCTTAAGGCTACATCAAGAGGAAACAAACCTTAGAGTTAGAACGTAGAACTACTGTATTGTGTCAAGTTTCAAGAGGCTAGCACAAACCGTGTTTGATTTAGAGTTCTAACTGCATCTGTCAATATAGAAGAAAACGCAGTGAAACCTAAAAATTCAAACACTCCTGCAAACTAATGCTTCAACCTATGAGAACGAAACTTGGGCATCCAAGTTTGATTGGTGTACTGCTCATTACTTGAAGTTATCATGAAGGTCGGAAAAAAAAATATATGTTGTGATTTCAGGAGACTGTAGTTTTTTGGCAGCCTACCAACGCCTTTCATTGAATGAGTTATTCGCCAGTCTCTGCTTAAGGCTACATCAAGAGGAAACAAACCTTAGAGTTAGAACGTAGAACTACTGTATTGTGTCAAGTTTCAAGAGGCTAGCTCAAACCTTGTTTGATTTAGAGTTCTAACTGCGTCTGTCACTATAGAAGAAAACGCAGTGAAACCTAAAAATTCAAACTCTTCCTGCAAACGAATGCTTCAACCTAGGAGAACGAAACTTGGACATCCAAGTTTGATTGGTGTACTGCACATTACTTGAAAGTATCATGAAGGTCGGAAGAAAAAATGTATGTTGTGATTTCAGGAGACTGTAGTTTTTTGGCAGCCTACCAACGCCTTTCATTGAATGAGTTATTCGCCAGTCTCTGCTTAAGGCTACATCAAGAGGAAACAAACCTTAGAGATAGAACGTAGAACTACAGTATTGTGTCAAATTTCAAGAAGCTACCACAAACCGTGTTTGATTTAGAGTTCTAACTGCATCTGTCAATATAGGAGAAAACGCAGTGAAACCTGAAAATTCAAACTGTTCCTGCAAACGAATGCTTCAACGTAGGAGAACGAAACTTGGGCATCCAAGTTTGATTGGTGTACTGCTCATTACTTGAAGTTATCATGAAGGTCGGAAGAAAAAATATATGTTGTGATTTCAGGAGACTGTAGTTTTTTGGCAGCCTACCAACGCCTTTCATTGAATGAGTTATTCGCCAGTCTCTGCTTAAGGCTACATCAAGAGGAAACAAACCTTACAGATAGAACGTAGAACTACTGTATTGTGTCAAGTTTCAAGAAGCTACCACAAACCGTGTTTGATTTAGAGTTCTATCTGCATCTGTCAATATAGGAGAAAACGCAGTGAAACCTAAAAATTCAAAATGTTCCTGCAAACGAATGCTTCAACCTAGGAGAACGAAACTTGGACATCCAAGTTTGATTGGTGTAGTGGTCATTACTTGAAAGTATCATGAAGGTCGGAAGAAAAAATATATGTTGTGATTTCAGGAGACTGTAGTTTTTTGGCAGCCTAACAATGCCTTTCATTTAATGAGTTATTCGGGAGTCTCTGCTTAAGGCTACATCAAAAGGAAACAAACTTTAGAGTTAGAACGTAGAACTACTGTATTGTGTCAAGTTTCAAGAGGCTAGCACAAACCGTGTTTGATTTAGAGTTCTAACTGCATCTGTCAATATAGAAGAAAACGCAGTGAAACCTAAAAATTCAAACTCTTCCTGCAAACGAATGCTTCAACCTAGGAGAACGAAACCTGGGCATCCAAGATTGATTGGTGTACTGCTCATTACTTGAAGTTATCATGAAGATCGGAAAAAAAATCTATGTTGTTTTCAGGAGACTGTAGTTTTCTGGCAGCCTACCAACGCCTTTCATTGAATGAGTTATTCGCCAGTCTCTGCTTAAGGCTACATCAAGAGGAAACAAACCTTCGAGTTAGAACGTAGAACTACTGTATTGTGTCAAGTTTCAAGAGGCTAGCACAAACCGTGTTTGATTTAGAGTTCTAACTGCATCTGTCTCTATAGAGGAAAACGCAGTGAAACCTAAAAATTCAAACTCTTCCTGCAAACGAATGCTTCAACCTAGGAGAACAAAACTTGGACATCCAAGTTTGATTGGTGTACTGCTCATTACTTGAAAGTATCATGAAGTTCGGAAGAAAAAATATATGTTGTGATTTCAGGAGATGGTAGTTTTTTGAAAGCTTAACAATGCCTTTCATTGAATGTGTTATTCGCCAGTCTCTGCTTAAGGCTACTTCAAGAGGAAACAAACCTTAGAAATAGAACGTAGAACTACTGTATTGTGTCAAGTTTCAAGAGGCTAGCACAAACCGTGTTTGATTTAGAGTTCTAACTGCATCTGTCAATATAGAAGAAAACGCAGTGAAACCTAAAAATTCAAACTCTTCCTGCAAACGAATGCTTCAACCTAGAAGAACAAATCTTGGGCGTCCAAGTTTGATTGGTGTACTGCTCATTACTTGAAGTTATCATGAAGGTCGGAAGAAAAAATATATGTTGTGATTTCAGGAGACTGTAGTTTTTGGCAGCCTACCAACGCCTTTCATTGAATGAGTTATTCGCCAGTCTCTGCTTAAGGCTACATCAAGAGGAAACAAACCTTAGAGTTAGAACGTAGAACTACTGTATTGTGTCAAGTTTCAAGAGGCTAGCTCAAACCTTGTTTGATATAGAGTTCTAACTGCATCTGTCACTATAGAAGAAAACGCAGTGAAACCTAAAAATTCAAACTCTTCCTGCAAACGAATGCTTCAACCTAGGAGAACAAAACTTGGACATCCAAGTTTGATTGGTGTACTGCTCATTACTTGAAAGTATCATGAAGTTCGGAAGAAAAAATATATGTTGTGATTTCAGGAGATGTTAGTTTTTTGAAAGCTTAACAATGCCTTTCATTGAATATGTTATTCGCCAGTCTCTGCTTAAGGCTACATCAAGAGGAAACAAACCTTAGAGTTAGAACGTAGAACTACTGTATTGTGTCAAGTTTCAAGAAGCTACCACAAACCGTGTTTGATTTAGAGTTCTAACTGCATCTGTCAATATAGGAGAAAACGCAGTGAAACCTGAAAATTCAAACTGTTCCTGCAAACGAATGCTTCAACGTAGGAGAACGAAACTTGGGCATCCAAGTTTGATTGGTGTACTGCTCATTACTTGAAGTTATCATGAAGGTCGGATGAAAAAATATGCATTGAGATTTCAGGAGATGGTAGTTTTTTGGAAGCTTAACAATGCCTTTCATTGAAAGTGTTATTCGCCAGTCTCTGCTTAAGGCTACATCAAGAGGAAACAAACCTTAGGGATAGAACGTAGAACTACTTTATTGTGTCAAGTTTCAAGAAGCTACCACAAACCGTGTTTGATTTAGAGTTCGAACTGCATCTGTCAATATAGGAGAAAACAGAGTGAAACCTAAAAATTCAAACTGTTCCTGCAAACGAATGCTTCAACATAAAAGAACGAAACTTGGGCATCCAAGTTTGATTGGTGTACTGCTCATTACTTGAAAGTATCATGAACGTTGGAAGAAAAAATATATGTTTTGATTTCAGGAGACTGTCGTTTTTTGGCAGCCTACCAACGCCTTTCATTGAATGAGTTATTCGCCAGTCTCTGCTTAAGGCTACATCAAGAGGAAACAAACCTTAGAGATAGAACGTAGAACTACTGTATTGTGTCAAGTTTCAAGAAACTACCACAAACCGTGTTTGATTTAGAGTTCTAACTGCATCTGTCAATATAGGAGAAAACGCAGTGAAACCTGAAAATTCAAACTGTTCCTGCAAACGAATGCTTCAACGTAGGAGAACGAAACTTGGGCATCCAAGTTTGATTGGTGTACTGCTCATTACTTGAAGTTATCATGAAGGTCGGAAGAAAAAATATATGTTGTGATTTCAGGAGACTGTACTTTTTTGGCAGCCTACCAACGCCTTTCATTTAATGAGTTATTCGCCAGTCTCTGCTTAAGGCTACATCAAGAGGAAACAAACCTTACAGATAGAACGTAGAACTACTGTATTGTGTCAAGTTTCAAGAAGCTACCACAAACCGTGTTTGATTTAGAGTTCTAACTGCATCTGTCAATATAGGAGAAAATGCAGTGAAACCTAAAAATTCAAACTGTTCCTGCAAACGAATGCTTCAACCTAGGAGAACGAAACTTGGACATCCAAGTTTGATTGGTGTACTGGTCATTACTTGAAAGTATCATGAAGGTCGGAAGAAAAAATATATGTTTTGATTTCAGGAGACTGTCGTTTTTTGGCAGCCTACCAACGCCTTTCATTTAATGAGTTATTCGCCAGTCTCTGCTTAAGGCTACATCAAGAGGAAACAAACCTTACAGATAGAACGTAGAACTACTGTATTGTGTCAAGTTTCAAGAGGCTAGCACAAACCGTGTTTGATTTAGAGTTCTAACTGCATCTGTCAATATAGAAGAAAACGCAGTGAAACCTAAAAATTCAAACTCTTCCTGCAAACGAATGCTTCAACCTAGGAGAACAAAACTTGGGCATCCAAGTTTGATTGGTGTACTGCTCATTACTTGAAGTTATCATGAAGGTTGGAAGAAAAAATATATGTTGTGATTTCAGGAGACTGTAGTTTTTGGCAGCCTACCAACGCCTTTCATTGAATGAGTTATTCGAGAGTCTCTGCTTAAGGCTACATCAAGAGGAAACAAATCTTAGAGATAGAACGTAGAACTACTGTATTGTGTCAAGTTTCAAGAAGCTACCACAACCGTGTTTAATATAGAGTTCTAACTGTATCTGTCTATATAGGAGAAAACGCAGTGAAACCTAAAAATTCAAGCTGTTCCTGCAAAGGAATGCTTCAACCTAGGAGAACGAAACTTGGGCACCCAAGTTTGATTGGTGTACTGCTCATTACTTGAAGTTATCATGAAGGTCGGAAGAAAAAATATATGTTGTGATTTCAGGAGACTGTAGTTTTTTGGCAGCCTAACAATGCCTTTCATTGAATGAGTTATTCGCCAGTCTCTGCTTAAGGCTACATCAAGAGGAAACAAACCTTAGAGATAGAACGTAGAACTACTGTATTGTGTCAAGTTTCAAGAAGCTAGCACAAACCGTGTTTGATTTAGAGTTCTAACTGCATCTGTCAATATATAAGAAAACACAGTGAAACCTAAAAATTCAAACTGTTCCTGCAAACGAATGCTTCAAACTAGGAGAACGAAACTTGGGCATCCAAGTTTGATTGGTGTACTGCTCATTACTTGAAGTTATCATGAAGGTCGGAAGAAAAAATATATGTTGTGATTTCAGGAGACTGTAGTTTTTTTGGCAGCCTACCAACGCCTTTCATTGAATGAGTTATTCGCCAGTCTCTGCTTAAGGCTACATCAAGAGGAAACAAACCTTAGAGTTAGAACGTAGAACTACTGTATTGTGTCAAGTTTCAAGAGGCTAGCTCAAACCTTGTTTGATATAGAGTTCTAACTGCATCTGTCACTATAGAAGAAAACGCAGTGAAACCTAAAAATTCAAACTCTTCCTGCAAACGAATGCTTCAACCTGGAGAACGAAACTTGGACATCCACGTTTGATTGGTGTACTGCTCATTACTTGAAAGTATCATGAAGTTCGGAAGAAAAAATATATGTTGTGATTTCAGGAGATGTTAGTTTTTTGAAAGCTTAACAATGCCTTTCATTGAATATGTTATTCGCCAGTCTCTGCTTAAGGCTACATCAAGAGGAAACAAACCTTAGAGTTAGAACGTAGAACTACTGTATTGTGTCAAGTTTCAAGAAGCTACCACAAACCGTGTTTTATTTAGAGTTCTAACTGCATCTGTCAATATAGGAGAAAACGCAGTGAAACCTGAAAATTCAAACTGTTCCTGCAAACGAATGCTTCAACGTAGGAGAACGAAACTTGGGCATCCAAGTTTGATTGGTGTACTGCTCATTACTTGAAGTTATCATGAAGGTCGGATGAAAAAATATACATTGAGATTTCAGGAGATGGTAGTTTTTTGGAAGCTTAACAATGCCTTTCATTGAAAGTGTTATTCGCCAGTCTCTGCTTAAGGCTACATCAAGAGGAAACAAACCTTAGGGATAGAACGCAGAACTACTTTATTGTGTCAAGTTTCAAGAATCTACCACAAACCCTGTTTGATTTAGAGTTCGAACTGCATCTGTCAATATAGGAGAAAACAGAGTGAAACCTAAAAATTCAAACTGTTCCTGCAAACGAATGCTTCAACATAAAAGAACGAAACTTGGGCATCCAAGTTTGATTGGTGTACTGATCATTACTTGAAAGTATCATGAACGTCAGAAGAAAAAATATATGTTTTGATTTCAGGAGACTGTCGTTTTTTGGCAGCCTACCAACGCCTTTCATTGAATGAGTTATTCGCCAGTCTCTGCTTAAGGCTACATCAAGAGGAAACAAACCTTAGAGATAGAACGTAGAACTACTGTATTGTGTCAAGTTTCAAGAAACTACCACAAACCGTGTTTGATTTAGAGTTCTAACTGCATCTGTCAATATAGGAGAAAACGCAGTGAAACCTGAAAATTCAAACTGTTCCTGCAAACGAATGCTTCAACGTAGGAGAACGAAACTTGGGCATCCAAGTTTGATTGGTGTACTGCTCATTACTTGAAGTTATCATGAAGGTCGGAAGAAAAAATATATGTTGTGATTTCAGGAGACTGTAGTTTTTTGGCAGCCTACCAACGCCTTTCATTGAATGAGTTCTTCGCCAGTCTCTGCTTAAGGCTACATCAAGAGGAAACAAACCTTACAGATAGAACGTAGAACGACTGTATTGTGTCAAGTTTCAAGAAGCTACCACAAACCGTGTTTGATTTAGAGTTCTAACTGCATCTGTCAATATAGGAGAAAACGCAGTGAAACCTAAAAATTCAAACTGTTCCTGCAAACGAATGCTTCAACCTAGGAGAGCGAAACTTGGACATCCAAGTTTGATTGGTGTACTGGTCATTACTTGAAAGTATCATGAAGGTCGGAAGAAAAAATATATGTTTTGATTTTAGGAGACTGTCGTTTTTTGGCAGCCTACCAACGCCTTTCATTGAATGAGTTATTCGCCAGTCTCTTCTTAAGGCTACATCAAAAGGAAACAAACCTTAGACTTAGAACGTAGAACTACTGTATTGTGTCAAGTTTCAAGAGGCTAGCACAAACCGTGTTTGATTTAGAGTTCTAACTGCATCTGTCAATATAGAAGAAAACGCAGTGAAACCTAAAAATTCAAACTCTTCCTGCAAACGAATGCTTCAACCTAGGAGAACGAAACCTGGGCATCCAAGTTTGATTGGTGTACTGCTCATTACTTGAAGTTATCATGAAGGTCGGGAAAAAAATCTATGTTGTTTTCAGGAGACTGTAGTTTTCTGGCAGCCTACCAACGCCTTTCATTGAATGAGTTATTCGCCAGTCTCTGCTTAAGGCTACATCAAGAGGAAACAAACCTTCGAGTTAGAACATAGAACTACTGTATTGTGTCAAGTTTCAAGAGGCTAGCACAAACCGTGTTTGATTTAGAGTTCTAACTGCATCTGTCACTATAGAAGAAAACGCAGTGAAACCTAAAAATTCAAACTCTTCCTGCAAACGAATGCTTCAACCTAGGAGAACAAAACTTGGACATCCAAGTTTGATTGGTGTACTGCTCATTACTTGAAAGTATCATGAAGTTCGGAAGAAAAAATATATGTTGTGATTTCAGGAGATGATAGTTTTTTGAAAGCTTAACAATGCCTTTCATTGAATGTGTTATTCGCCAGTCTCTGCTTAAGGCTACATCAAGAGGAAACAAACCTTAGAAATAGAACGTAGAACTACTGTATTGTGTCAAGTTTCAAGAGGCTAGCACAAACCGTGTTTGATTTAGAGTTCTAACTGCATCTGTCAATATAGAAGAAAACGCAGTGAAACCTAAAAATACAAACTGTTCCTGCAAACGAATGTTTCAACGTAGGAGAACGAAACTTGGGCATCCAAGTTTGATTGGTGTACTGCTCATTACTTGAAGTTATCATGAAGGTCGCAAGAAAAAATATATGTTGTGATTTCAGGAGACTGTAGTTTTTTGGCAGCCTACCAACGCCTTTCATTGAATGAGTTATTCGCCAGTCTCTGCTTAAGGCTACATCAAGAGGAAACAAACCTTACAGATAGAACGTAGAACTACTGTATTGTGTCAAGTTTCAAGAAGCTACCACAAACCGTGTTTGATTTAGAGTTCTATCTGCATCTGTCAATATAGGAGAAAACGCAGTGAAACCTAAAAATTCAAAATGTTCCTGCAAACGAATGCTTCAACCTAGGAGAACGAAACTTGGACATCCAAGTTTGATTGGTGTAGTGGTCATTACTTGAAAGTATCATGAAGGTCGGAAGAAAAAATATATGTTGTGATTTCAGGAGACTATAGTTTTTTGGCAGCCTAACAATGCCTTTCATTTAATGAGTTATTCGGGAGTCTCTGCTTAAGGCTACATCAAAAGGAAACAAACTTTAGAGTTAGAACGTAGAACTACTGTATTGTGTCAAGTTTCAAGAGGCTAGCACAAACCGTGTTTGATTTAGAGTTCTAACTGCATCTGTCAATATAGAAGAAAACGCAGTGAAACCTAAAAATTCAAACTCTTCCTGCAAACGAATGCTTCAACCTTGGAGAACGAAACTTGGGCATCCAAGTTTGATTGGTGTACTGCTCATTACTTGAAGTTATCATGAAGGTCGGAAAAAAAATCTATGTTGTTTTCAGAAGACTGTAGTTTTCTGGCAGCCTACCAACGCCTTTCATTGAATGAGTTATTCGCCAGTCTCTGCTTAAGGCTACATCAAGAGGAAACAAACCTTAGGGATAGAACGTAGAACTACTTTATTGTGTCACGTTTCAAGAAGCTACCACAAACCGTGTTTGATTTAGAGTTCGAACTGCATCTGTCAATATAGGAGAAAACAGAGTGAAACCTAAAAATTCAAACTGTTCCTGCAAACGAATGCTTCAACATAGAAGAACGAAACTTGGACATCCAAGTTTGACTTGTGTACTGCTCATTACTTGAAAGTATCATGAAGGTTGGAAGAAAAAATATATGTTGTGATTTCAGGAGACTGTAGTTTTTTGGCAGCCTACCAACGCATTTCATTGAATGAGTTATTCGCCAGTCTCTGCTTAAGGCTACATCAAGAGGAAACAAACCTTAGAGATAGAACGTAGAACTACTGTATTGTGTCAAGTTTCAGGAAGCTACCACAAACCGTGTTTAATTTAGAGTTCTAACTGCATCTGTCAATATAGGAGAAAACGCAGTGAAACCTAAAAATTCAAACTGTTCCTGCAAACGAATGCTTCAACCTAGGAGAACGAAACATGGGCATCCAAGTTTGATTGGTGTACTGCTCATTACTTGAAGTTATCATGAAGGTTGGATGAAAAAATATACATTGTGATTTCAGGAGATGGTAGTTTTTTGGAAGCTTAACAATGCCTTTCATTGAAAGTGTTATTCGCCAGTCTCTGCTTAAGGCTACATCAAGAGGAAACAAACCTTAGGGATAGAACGTAGAACTACTTTATTGTGTCACGTTTCAAGAAGCTACCACAAACCGTGTTTGATTTAGAGTTCGAACTGCATCTGTCAATATAGGAGAAAACAGAGTGAAACCTAAAAATTCAAACAGTTCCTGCAAACGAATGCTTCAACATAGGAGAATGAAACTTGGGCATCCAAGTTTGATTGGTGTACTGCTCATTACTTGAAAGTATCATGAAGGTCGGAAGAAAAAATATATGTTTTGATTTCAAGAGACTGTCGTTTTTTGGCAGCCTAAAAACGCCTTTCATTGAATGAGTTATTCGCCAGTCTCTGCTTAAGGCTACATCAAGAGGAAACAAACCTTAGAGATAGAACGTAGAACTACTGTATTGTGTCAAGTTTCAAGAAGCTACCACAAACCCTTTTCATTTAGAGTTCTAACTGTATCTGTCAATATAGGAGAAAACGCAGTGAAACCTAAAAATTCAAACTGTTCCTGCAAAGGAATGCTTCAACCTAGGAGAACGAAACTTGGGCACCCAAGTTTGATTGGTGTACTGCTCATTACTTGAAGTTATCATGAAGGTCGGAAGAAAAAATATATGAAGTGATTTCCGGAGACTGTAGTTTTTTGGCAGCCTAACAATGCCTTTCATTGAAAGTGTTATTCGCCAGTCTCTGCTTAAGGCTACATCAAGAGGAAACAAACCTTAGAGATAGAACGTAGAACAACTGTATTGTGTCAAGTTTCAAGAAGCTAGCACAAACCGTGTTTGATTTAGAGTTCTAACTGTATCTGTCAATATAGAAGAAAAGGCAGTGAAACCTAAAAATTCAAACTGTTCCTGCAAACGAATGCTTCAACCTAGGAGAACGAAACTTGGACATCCAAGTTTCATTGGTGTACTGCACATTACTTGAAAGTATCATGAAGGTCGGAAGAAAAAATGTATGTTGTGATTTCAGGAGACTGTAGTTTTTTGGCAGCCTACCAACGCCTTTCATTGAATGAGTTATTCGCCAGTCTCTGCTTAAGGCTACATCAAGAGGAAACAAACCTTAGAGTTAGAACGTAGAACTACTGTATTGTGACAAGTTTCAAGAGGCTAGCTCAAAACTTGTTTGATTTAGAGTTCTAACTGCATCTGTCAATATAGAAGAAAACGCAGTGAAACCTAAAAATTCAAACTATTCCTGCAAACGAATGCTTCAACCTAGGAGAACGAAACTTGGACATCCAAGTTTGATTGGTGTACTGCTCATTACTTGAAAGTATCATGAAGTTCGGAAAAAAAAATATATGTTGTGATTCAGGAGATGGTAGTTTTTTGGAAGCTTAACAATGCCTTTCATTGAATGTGTTATTCGCCAGTCTCTGCTTAAGGCTACATCAAGAGGAAACAAACCTTAGAGTTAGAACGTAGAACTACTGTATTGTGTCAAGTTTCAAGAGGCTAGCACAAACCGTGTTTGATTTAGAGTTCTAACTGCATCTGTCAATATAGAAGAAAACGCAGTGAAACCTAAAAATACAAACTGTTCCTGCAAACGAATGTTTCAACGTAGGAGAACGAAACTTGGGCATCCAAGTTTGATTGGTGTACTGCTCATTACTTGAAGTTATCATGAAGGTCGCAAGAAAAAATATATGTTGTGATTTCAGGAGACTGTAGTTTTTTGGCAGCCTACCAACGCCTTTCATTGAATGAGTTATTCGCCAGTCTCTGCTTAAGGCTACATCAAGAGGAAACAAACCTTACAGATAGAACGTAGAACTACTGTATTGTGTCAAGTTTCAAGAAGCTACCACAAACCGTGTTTGATTTAGAGTTCTAACTGCATCTGTCAATATAGGAGAAAACGCAGTGAAACCTAAAAATTCAAACTGTTCCTGCAAACGAATGCTTCAACCTAGGAGAACGAAACTTGGACATCCAAGTTTGATTGGTGTACTGCTCATTACTTGAAGTTATCATGAAGGTCGGAAAAAAAATCTATGTTGTTTTCAGAAGACTGTAGTTTTCTGGCAGCCTACCAACGCCTTTCATTGAATGAGTTATTCGCCAGTCTCTGCTTAAGGCTACATCAAGAGGAAACAAACCTTAGGGATAGAACGTAGAACTACTTTATTGTTTCACGTTTCAAGAAGCTACCACAAACCGTGTTTGATTTAGAGTTCGAACTGCATCTGTCAATATAGGAGAAAACAGAGTGAAACCTAAAAATTCAAACTCTTTCTGCAAACGAATGCTTCAACCTAGGAGAACGAAACTTGGGCATCCAAGTTTGATTGGTGTACTGCTCATTACTTGAAGTTATCATGAAGTTCGGAAGAAAAAATATATGTTGTGATTTCAGGAGACTGTAGTTTTTTGGCAGCCTACCAACGCCTTTCATTGAATGAGTTATTCGCCAGTCTCTGCTTAAGGCTACATCAAGAGGAAACAAACCTTAGAGTTAGAACGTAGAACTACTGTATTGTGTCAAGTTTCAAGAGGCTAGCTCAAACCTTGTTTGATTTAGAGTTCTAAATGCATCTGTCACTATAGAAGAAAACGCAGTGAAACCTAAAAATTCAAACTGTTCCTGCAAACGAATGCTTCAACCTAGGAGAATGAAACTTGGACATCCAAGCTTGATTGGTGTACTGCTCATTACTTCAAAGTATCATGAAGTTCGGAAGAAAAAATATATGTTGTGATTTCAGGAGATGGTAGTTTTTTGAAAGCTTAACAATGCCTTTCATTGAATGTGTTATTCGCCAGTCTCTGCTTAAGGCTACATCAAGAGGAAACAAACCTTAGAGTTAGAACGTAGAACTACTGTATTGTGTCAAGTTTCAAGAGGCTAGCACAAACCGTGTTTGATTTAGAGTTCTAACTGCATCTGTCAATATAGAAGAAAACGCAGTGAAACCTAAAAATTCAAACACTCCTGCAAACTAATGCTTCAACCTATGAGAACGAAACTTGGGCATCCAAGTTTGATTGGTGTACTGCTCATTACTTGAAGTTATCATGAAGGTCGGAAAAAAAAATATATGTTGTGATTTCAGGAGACTGTAGTTTTTTGGCAGCCTACCAACGCCTTTCATTGAATGAGTTATTCGCCAGTCTCTGCTTAAGGCTACATCAAGAGGAAACAAACCTTAGAGTTAGAACGTAGAACTACTGTATTGTGTCAAGTTTCAAGAGGCTAGCTCAAACCTTGTTTGATTTAGAGTTCTAACTGCGTCTGTCACTATAGAAGAAAACGCAGTGAAACCTAAAAATTCAAACTCTTCCTGCAAACGAATGCTTCAACCTAGGAGAACGAAACTTGGACATCCAAGTTTGATTGGTGTACTGCACATTACTTGAAAGTATCATGAAGGTCGGAAGAAAAAATGTATGTTGTGATTTCAGGAGACTGTAGTTTTTTGGCAGCCTACCAACGCCTTTCATTGAATGAGTTATTCGCCAGTCTCTGCTTAAGGCTACATCAAGAGGAAACAAACCTTAGAGATAGAACGTAGAACTACAGTATTGTGTCAAATTTCAAGAAGCTACCACAAACCGTGTTTGATTTAGAGTTCTAACTGCATCTGTCAATATAGGAGAAAACGCAGTGAAACCTGAAAATTCAAACTGTTCCTGCAAACGAATGCTTCAACGTAGGAGAACGAAACTTGGGCATCCAAGTTTGATTGGTGTACTGCTCATTACTTGAAGTTATCATGAAGGTCGGAAGAAAAAATATATGTTGTGATTTCAGGAGACTGTAGTTTTTTGGCAGCCTACCAACGCCTTTCATTGAATGAGTTATTCGCCAGTCTCTGCTTAAGGCTACATCAAGAGGAAACAAACCTTACAGATAGAACGTAGAACTACTGTATTGTGTCAAGTTTCAAGAAGCTACCACAAACCGTGTTTGATTTAGAGTTCTAACTGCATCTGTCAATATAGGAGAAAACGCAGTGAAACCTAAAAATTCAAAATGTTCCTGCAAACGAATGCTTCAACCTAGGAGAACGAAACTTGGACATCCAAGTTTGATTGGTGTAGTGGTCATTACTTGAAAGTATCATGAAGGTCGGAAGAAAAAATATATGTTGTGATTTCAGGAGACTGTAGTTTTTTGGCAGCCTAACAATGCCTTTCATTTAATGAGTTATTCGGGAGTCTCTGCTTAAGGCTACATCAAAAGGAAACAAACCTTAGAGTTAGAACGTAGAACTACTGTATTGTGTCAAGTTTCAAGAGGCTAGCACAAACCGTGTTTGATTTAGAGTTCTAACTGCATCTGTCAATATAGAAGAAAACGCAGTGAAACCTAAAAATTCAAACTCTTCCTGCAAACGAATGCTTCAACCTAGGAGAACGAAACTTGGGCATCCAAGTTTGATTGGTGTACTGCTCATTACTTGAAGTTATCATGAAGGTCGGAAGAAAAAATATATGTTGTGATTTCAGGAGATGTTAGTTTTTTGAAAGCTTAACAATGCCTTTCATTGAATATGTTATTCGCCAGTCTCTGCTTAAGGCTACATCAAGAGGAAACAAACCTTAGAGTTAGAACCTAGAACTACTGTATTGTGTCAAGTTTCAAGAGGCTACCACAAACCGTGTTTTATTTAGAGTTCTAACTGCATCTGTCAATATAGGAGAAAACGCAGGGAAACCTGAAAATTCAAACTGTTCCTGCAAAAGAATGCTTAAACGTAGGAGAATGAAACTTGGGCATCCAAGTTTGATTGGTGTACTGCTCATTACTTGAAGTTATCATGAAGGTCGGATGAAAAAATATACATTGAGATTTCAGGAGATGTTAGTTTTTTGGAAGCTTAACAATGCCTTTCATTGAAAGTGTTATTCGCCAGTCTTCTCTTAAGGCTACATCAAGAGGAAACAAACCTTAGGGATAGAACGTAGAACTACTTTATTGTGTCAAGTTTCAAGAAGCTACCACAAACCGTGTTTGATTTAGAGTTCGAACTGCATCTGTCAATATAGGAGAAAACAGAGTGAAACCTAAAAATTCAA